>NC_053026.1:27175417-27423724 GCF_003073215.2 Triticum urartu
GAGTTTGTTTACTGCTCCCTCTATGTATTATTTCCTTTGTTTGGAGATTGATTACCATCCGTGAGTTAAGGTAAGATTAATGTGATTGAGCGATTTTTCTGAAATCAAATATTTGCTTTCTAATTAATGTGATTGAGTGATTTAAGGTAAGGTTAATTAATTTAGATTTTATTTTTAGAGATTGTTCATGATTGATTCTACATTACTAAATAATTTGCGCCAGTATGGAAAGTTCTGATCTGTTCAAATTTCTTTCGTTGTGTGAGAGGGTGACGCGAAAATAAACCAATGAAGTGGAGAGAGGGGACAAAAAAATCTATGAAAAAAAACCAGCTAAGGTGGAAGGAGGTACCAAAAAACCATGGGAGATGGGAAGCCGCCCTTCTTCGTCCCCTTCACCGGCCGCGGCACCCGGCCTCGCCATCCTTGTCCTCCGGCACCGTCGCCACCCAGTGACGCAGCCCAAGCATCGGTCTCGAGAATCAAGAACGCTCGACAATGGAGAGGGAAGGGAAGATCATATACATGTCATAAGAAAGAGAGTTTATTTATTGCTCCCTCTATGTATTGTTTCTTTTGTTTGGAGATTGATTACCATCCGTGAGTTAAGGTAAGGTTAATGTGATTGAGCGATTTTTTTGAAAATCAAATATTTGCTTTCTAATTAATGTAATTGAGTGATTTAAGGTAAGTTTAATTAATTTAAATTTTATTTTTAGAGATTGTCCGTAATTGATTCTACATTACTAAATAACTTGCGCCAGTATGGAAAGTTCTGATATATTCAGATTTCTTTCGTTGTGTTAGAGGATGACGCGAAAATAAACCAATGAGATGGAGGGAGGGGACAAAAAAACCAACGAAGGTGGGAGGAGGTATAAAAAAACCATAAAAGATGGGACAAAAATAAACCGTACGAGGCTACCAACTGCTCCATTAAAAATAGAGACTGTATTGAATACAGGCCGTCCAATGGCAAAGATCCAAGGGTTGTTAGATATCTGTACCGGTGAAAACGGATCAGCAGTATCGCTAGTACTGTGTGTCTCTCGTCCACCGATATATGCGCTTGCAGTTCATTATTCGGCGACTCTGCATCTCCGGCAGACGTCCCCAGACGCTCGTCTCCCCTTCGACCGTGCGCCTGCCAGCCGGGCCACCTCCCCTTAATCCATCATGATCGACTGATGCTTCCGTGGTTATGATGTTATGGCCCGTCGCCGTGCGCCCCATCCTCACCCTAGCATCACGCTTATTGTGCCTCGTGCATGGCGGCAGCGCATGCCAAACCACCCTGCGGCACGGACGAGCTCGCCGCTGTGACGACGAGGCCACGATGTGCAAGATGTGTCAGTCTTCTAACGCCCGAAGAGCTGCTTCTTGGTGAGTGCCGGAGCGTGGCGGAACCTCTACTTCAGCCGCATCTCGCAGGATGTGGAGCTGCTCATCTGCCTTTGCTGTGAGGTCGACAACCACGTCGTGTGCTAGAATGCTCACCCAGGCATGGCTCAACCTGCTTGTGTCCTGGTCATTCAGAAGTATTGGCCCACCAGAACAATTCCCTTTGTGATCAACGGTGGGATCACACATATACTGCTCCCTCCCCAGTAGAGGTATAGGGTACCGTAAAAATCCTCCCGTCGGGAGATTTTTCACTCTATGCAAGACAGAAAAAACACTTTGGCCTGCTGGTGGGAATGATGCTGAGATGCTCAACCTCACGTTGCGAGTTGCTCACACCATTGACCAGCTCAACATGCTCATCGCCGGCTCCCGTGTCCGTTCACTCTTATGTTTCCATTGACTGTCGACCCGACAGATCACGGCCAATGGCGCTGTTGGAGCTACAGCCAGCACTTCGTGGACATGTCTGGATGGTCACAAACGTTGGGTTTGAAATGGTGTATAGGTGCGTGAGCCACCCAATGGACGATCGTTGTAACCGGACCAGTGGAGGGAAGAGGTCCTTACAAAATACGGCAACTGTGCCATGCAACTTGGGATGGAAGTCACTTGTGGTCTAAGGCGAAAATTGTAAAAGTATATGGAAAGAACCCGAGACGGGCATGTGAAGTGCACCGCCTTAAATACTCGTACTTCCAGTGGGCCTCGTCAGAACATTTGAGAAGATTTGTCTACACTGGCGCGTGAAACGCTTAAACCACGAGAGACGTCACATATCATTGACGTGTTCTTCGGTTCACCTTTGTTGGTTTGATACATCACTGAACCCATGTGGTTTGATGTGTGACAAAACTTTAAACCTCTAGAGATGGCATGTCGTGTAGCTGTTTATCAAATATATTTTTATAGTGATTAAGAAACTGATATGTACACCGTTATATCTTGCCATGATAGTTCTTTTGTCCATGTACATGCAACAACGTTACTAGTAAATCTTGTGCCCATGTGTATATGAACTACTTTCTAATGTCTTCATGTATGATTTTTTCTCTCTATATGTTGGTGTGATCTTGTAGTAGTTGCATGCAAATGTCATTTCATGCATCTAATGTATGTTAGTGCGCGGTCACACGCATGCAAAATCTTGGACCGACAACTATATGTCTTGATATGTTGTAGTTGTGCACTTGTGCTCATTGCTTTCGTGTGACTTAAAAAATAAATAGTGTGGACTAATTAATATGATGTGGTTTAGCTTCTTATTCTTAAAATACAAATCACCGACGAGCAAAAAAATGCATGCTCGTCATTTGTGTGGGGATCAGCAGTGACGTGTGGTTTTGGGCACTTGTCACTCGTGAGATGGTTACTAGTGACGAGCAGGCCATCCATCACCAGTAGCCACTTACTAGCACTAGTAGAAAAAGGGCCTTCAGTCCCGGTTCTGAAACCGGGACTAAAATGTCGGTACTAATGCCTCTCCCTTTAGTCCCGGTTCAATCCAGAACCGGGACTAAAGGGCGCGGCCACGTGGAGCTTCATCTTTAGTCACCAACCGGGACTAAAGGAAATTTTATGATTTTTTTTTGAAATTTTTTTATTTTTAAGTTTCTGAATTATTTTAACCTCTAGTCTGTAATCACCACCCCTCATCACTTCTCAATTTATCCTCTAATCACCCCTCATCATTCCAAATCATCTAACTTCCCGAACGGTCACCCATCCTCCCACTCCCCCAGCCTGAGCATGCTTAACTTCCGGGTTCTATTCTCCCTCGCTCCAAGTCTGCACTTGTTGTTTTCCTGACAATACTAAGATGTCAATCCTATTAACCTTCAGGAATTTTGGTTGAGCATGAAGTGACACATTTCATAGTTTTATTTTGAAACTATTGTTTTAGAAAACAATAATTATTTAGTAACACTAATATTTCTTGAATAATTAGTTTGACCATTGTTTGACCACACTTTGACCACAGTTTGACCAGATTTGACCAAAATTGAAATAACTGAAATAATTATTTAGTAACACTAATATTCTAGAATAATTAGTTTGACCACTGTTTGCCCACTGTTTGAATTTTTTTTGATTTTTTTTCACTCTAGATCTTAAAAGCCCCGTAACTTTTTTTCTATTAGGTTTTTGAGGATTTTGAAAATGTTTAACGGGGTTCCCCCAGTTAAATTCGGATGTAACTTTTCGAGTAGATGATTTTTCATATAAAAAACTTTTTCATCCGAGTTAGTATGCAAAAGTTATGCCCATTTTTACAAATTTCAGAGAGATTTTGCAAATAAAGTCAAAATTCACATTTGCAAATTTTCCCAACAATTAGACCACATATCACATGGGAAACTTATTTTCTTTTTTTTTTTGACATTTCCATCATTTTTTTTATTTTTTTTAAAACTGAAAAGGCGATCCACCGGGGGGGGGGGGTAGAGTTTGAAAATGGAACCTTTAGTACCGGTTCGTGGCACGAACCGGGACTAAAGGTCTCATCTCCATTAGTCCCGGTTCATGCCTCAAACCGGGACTAAAGGTCTAATCTTTAGTCCCGGTTTGAGGCACGAACCGGGACCAATGGTTGTGGGCCAGGAGCGAGGCCCATTGGTCCCGGTTCATCCCACCAATCGGGACCAAAAGGTCCAGATGAACCGGGACCAATGGCCCACGTGGCCCGGACGGCCCCCTGGGCTCACGAACCGGGACCAATGCCCCCATTGGTCCCGGTTCTGGACTGAACCGGGACTAATGGGGTTACCCGACCTGGACCAAAGCCCCCTTTTCTACTAGTGTAGTGACGAGTTATAGCCCCGCTCGTCACTGAAGTGGAAAGGCTCTCATCACTAGTAGCCTATACTACATAGTGAAAGAAGAAGAGAATTATGGTTTAATCTAATGGCCCTAACATCGTATCATAGCACCTAATTCAAGGAAACATCAATTGATACTATAATAAACGATGCTATCTAAAATACTATGCCAATGATACTATCCACTTGGGAGTATCAGATTAGTATCATATGCATGATAGTAATCTATGATACTAGCCAGTGTAAGAGGTCTAATAGACTAGAGGAACCAGATAGCAGTCCATTAATTTTGCATGAGGTTTTGGTGCTTGTGGTCGGGAAATGGTTGTTGCGATGCTTTACTAGCCTGGATGCATGGCTGAGTTCACCGATTGAAGTGATTTCTCTCACTTCATCATCATCTACGCGGTGACAGGAGATGGGGAGAGGGGAGACAACACGCAGGACAATGGGAAGGGGTGACATATGACGGTCAACTATTGTATTTGTACGTAATGTGCATACATTATTTACTAGAGCAAGCTATAGAAGGGAGCATATAAAGAATAAATGTATACAAGCATAAAAGTTACTCCAAAATTGCATCAAAATTCAAGCCAACAATGTCTGATCCCATTTCACAGATTGGTTACAACTCAACATGTTACATCAAGGACTTTCTTACGCTCAAAGGCATCAATGCCATATAATCCAGATCAATCGAGATTAACAAGGACCTGTGCGAAAGGATTTTGAACAACTCTGGTACGGTCAATACCATGTAAACGAGAGAGAGTAGACAACAAAGAGAGGATTCAACACACTTTGATTAAGCTCTAGGCAGGTTGATTTATACAGGTTACAAACCAGAGCCGTGTACTGATCATGACTGTGCCACTATCTGAGGTCGTGTGCCACTACTGGTACAACCAGCAACATGAGTCTCTACTATACCATATGGCATTGACTATACAATAACACATACGGTGTAGTATTGTATAGGGAGTGTATCTGGTGCACCCGCACTTTGGTGCTACCGGTGCATCGGATGCCATAGAATATTTTTAAAAATCTGAAAAAAAATTCTAGCATGTTAACACAACATCAATGTATGATGTCATAAAATTTCATATAAAAAGTTGAAATATTTTTGGAGATATAAAATAACAAATTTGACATCAGTGTGATAATGGGCCAAATCTAAAGCCCAAGTTATGTTATGTACTATTCAGTGTTCAATTTATCATTAATGTTTTGGGAGTTATTTTTGAATTTTGACTTGAAATTTTGTGACAATCTACATTGATGTTGTGCAAGTGTGCTAATTTTTTTTGTAATTTTTAAACATTTTAAAAGCACAATGTGAGTTTGGTGCACCGGTAGCACCACAAGCTCTGGTGCACCAGATATTTCCTCGTATTGTATAGCCTAGCAGAAAGATTACTAACATTGGTGATTCAAGCAAGATGCTGGCGTCGAAATGATGTGTTGTTGGTGGAGAAAGGAAATTGCCGACTTGGCGGCGGCAACATGGTCGCTCGCCGGCTCCTCATGCATGACGCTGGTGGTGGTTGTGCACCCCGCCCGCCATCTCGTGCGGCAACATAGCTTTGGGTGTGTCACCTTTCCCCTCCTCTTGTGGTGAGTGGTGACGACTGGCGTCTCACCGATGTGGGGCAGCGGCGGCCATTCTACTCCCAATCCTGCTACAAGCCGGGTAGTGAATGGGCGTTTTACCTTTTTTTTTTGCAACGAGTGCGTTTTACGCTCCGTCCCGTGCTTGCTTGTAGTACATAAATGAGTTTTCCTCAGTTATCTGCTTTATTTTTACTTTGTTATTGTAAATGCCTTTTATTCACTTAAACCCTTTAGCTTAGGATCAAATTAATTGGGATATAGTGAACTATGTTATGCACGTCATTTTGGGGTTTTGCTGCCTGGCTGGAGACTTGCTAAAGCTCTAGTAAAATTAATAGTGCTTGACGGAGATTCAAAAAACACTAGAATCATCTCCAAACGTAGTAGCTGCAGAACCTAGTAGAGAGACAAAGGATAAAGAGACTATTGTGTGCATGCATAGTATAGGAAGCTTAACGAGTACTCCCTCCGCCCGAAAATACTTGTCCAAAAAATAAATAAAATGAATGTATTTATAACTAAAATAAGTCTAGATATAACCATTCTTAGGATAAGTATTTCCAGACGAAGGAAGTACGTAACAAGGAATACTAACACTGCATACTGCATGGCGTCTTGCATCCGCTTGGGGTCTTCCTCGATAGTCATTAGCTTCGCTACCGCCGGACTCGCTCGTATACCGCACCGTGGCGGTCATCCTCGACCTGGGCCCAAACGGGGGGTGGCGGCAGCTGGTGCAATGTCCACACGCCGGGGCACCGGTACGCTTCATTGCAGAGGGTGTCGGCCACCTGGTTGCCTTCGCGGTAGACATGGCGTACCTCGACATCCTGGACGCATGAAGTGACCGGCGACAGACAGACGAAATCAAGCAGCGCTAGCAGCAGGAGCATTTTGGGGATTCCAACTGCATCGTTTCCAACGGAATCGGCGTCACGCGGGTAGCTGCTTGCTGCTCGCTGAGTTGGCCGCTGTTCTTCAAACGTGCGTGCGCTCCTTGGATCTGCGGCTGCGTGCATGCGTGCATGCATGCATGCGTCGTCACGTCATGCACACGTAGGGTTCGCGATGCTATACACGTTGCTTCGTTCAAACGTGCACCCGCCGCTGCTTCTTCTTCTTCTTCTTGCTTATGTGCTTGGTTCAAACGGACGCGTTTCATTTTTTTGCTTACGTGCACCCACAACTAATCCTCAATCTTTATCTTTATCTTTTTACCTAATAATAAAGCAAATTAGATTTCTTTCGTCCGTTATGGCATTTTTCAGAAAAGTCCTTCTATTTCAGAGAATTCAACCTGCAGTCCTGTTTTAAGTTAAAATGAATCGTTATTTTCGTGTTGTACATAAAAGTCCCTGTCTTTTCCTGAAATCAACCCGCCGTTCGGATTTAAGTCACACCCAAACCGTTATTTTACATTTTTCAAAAGCTTCCCTTGATGTTTTAGGTAATTCATCCGCGGATCATATTTAAGTCAAACAAATGCTTTTTAAATCATCAATATCTTTTAAACCGTAACTCCGATTTGAACATGTTATATATGAAATTTGATTAGAAAAATATGTAGAATACGAATATGAGATTATCTTTACCTGTTAAGTATTTCTAAATATTATTTTGGAATATATTTGAGTCAAACCAAATGATTTTCTAAATTATCTGTATCTTTTAAACCGTAACTTCGATTTTAACATATTATATATGAAATTTTATTAAAAAATGTGTGGAATCTAAATATGATGTTAATTTTACCTGTTAAATATTTTTAAAATATTGTTATGGAATCAAACTTATAATTTATAGCGCAAGATTCTTTTTTTCATACCGTCGGCGATCCGGATTGCAAATAAACACCCCACTATGACCATATACGGAAAAGAAAACATCGATAACTACACATGCATACCTCTAAAAAATGTCGCAGGGGAAAACAACAGATTTCTCATCGCGAGAGTGATAGAAAGCGAGCGAGCTAGAGAGAGAGAGAGAGAGGGAGAGAGGGAGAGACGCCTCAGGATTAACCATATTCAACACACATTTTTGGTTGTTTTGTGTGAACACCGAGGCCATCGCCGGTGAGAGTGAGAAGGAGGATAAGCGGCAACACAAATATGATGACTCGCAAAAATAAAGGAGATGGACCTATTGTGGTCTTGAGTGATAGTTGTTGAGTTAAGAGCGTGTGTTATGTTTTCTCTCCCGTTGCAACGCACGGGCTCTTTTGCTAGTGAACCAAAAAGAAAGACAACGTAAGTACTACTACTAGCTACTCCCCTTGTTCCTAAATATTTGTCTTTCTAGAGATTTCAACAAATGACTACATATGGAGCAAAATGAGTGAATCTACACTCTAAAATATGTCTATATACATCCGTATGTGATAGCTATCTGAAATCACTAAAAAGACAAATATTTTGGAACGGAGGGAGTATATACTAACTAATTATCAATTTCTTCTCCATTTCTTTTTCCGAGTCAATTGCTAGCTAATTACTACTTCACTAACTAATTAAGCATCACTCGCGCCACCGTCCCCCGTCATCCGGCCGGACAGGGGCGGACGCGGAACCACCGGTTCCGTGTCATCCCCCGTCGCCCCACGATGCAGCGTGGACGACGAGTCGACGACACCAGCCCATCACGTCCACGTAGCTCCGGGCGCTTTGCCGCCCACCACGCCCCTCTCGAAACCCTTCTCTACCTGCTTCGGATGGCGCTTGCACGTGTCAACAGGGATGCACACACCCGAATCCGAGCCGCGGGCCACACACCGCGAAAGGCAGAGGGCAACAATTACGGTTCCATAGCCTTACGGATCTATGGAGGTCAACGGGTCAAACAGCTGATGGCAGAAATTATGATGGAGGGGAGGGGGTATGCCCCGATTTCAAGGGATTAACTGACATTGAATCAGCAGATCGTCGTTGTAATCTTCAGATCTGGTTAGGGTTTGCCCTGCGTTGCCATGGCAACTTGCTAGAAGGGGATCGGGACAGGGGGGAGATGATCAGGAGTGGTAGTGCAGAGTCGAGGACTGCTTTTGTTCTATGGGTCGGAGAGGGGGTTAGAGGTTTTTCGGGGAGTCGACTGTCCCGCGGAGGCCACGCACGTTCATGCTCACGAGGTGGGTTCAGCGTGCGGGCCGTCGTGACTATGCCCGAACGTGTGGGCAGTTTTTATGTTTGCCGGACGGGGTCGTGCGGGCTTGATCGTGCGTACGACAGGACGAGTCGTGCGGTCAGGTGCCCATTGTGCCACACGGATGACAGATATCGACCTCCATAATTATTTTTGTATACACTTGGGCAAAGTTTAGAAAGTTTGACTCGAGCCAAAGTTAATCTATACTTCTATATTACTATTAAACAATCAAACAAGAACTTCTTTAAGCACACCCCACAAAGCGTACACAGATTCAATACCACCGCATGATTAGGCCCACTAAAATCAATTTAACGGTTAGCCTTAACCTAAATCATTTTCTGTGTACACTTAGCAATTTACATTGACTGACCGTACTCCACCGTGGAGGAAAATATGAAACTCCATGCCTGAGCAATTAGGAAACTAATAATCACGGATGCATCCTATTCTAGGAAACTAAATCAGAGTGCATCCATCCTATTAGGAAACTAATCTCAGACAAATCCATCCTATTAAAAAACTTATCTCGGACGCATCCATCCTATTAGGAGGCTAATCGCGAGCCGCCTGCCGCCATCATGCACGCTAGCCACGATGGGGGAAACGCGAGGAGCTTCGTCTTCCTCCGGGAACACACGTGCTATCGCCGCCATCGTCTTCTGCCTGGAGGACAGGCGCTCTTCTGCCGCTACTGCGACGACTCCATCCACGTCCAGGGCATGCTCTCCGGCAACCATCGGCATCCGTGTTGACTTCAGCTCCGTTCGCAGCACCCACGCCGACAAAGTGTCTATTCAGCGGGTGCACGTGCATTACATATTAAATAAGAATTGTGGGGCTTCAAGCAATCTAGAATTATAGATTTGGGATTATCTTAGGTTGCTGATTGCTGTACTGAAAATGTGTAATTATATATGGCACGTACATAAGAATGCAACAATCTTGTCTTACAAAGTAGGATCAAGAGGGATACTGAAGAAGTCAAGATGCAGAGTCTATTTCCCATGATTACTTCTCATGTTCATGTCGGCTTCCTTGGGCTTTACTTCGTACCACCATATGCATTAAACTAGACCGTATCAAGAGGTAACACCATCCCCTTGATTAGAATTGCCTTATTTGTACTATTTGATCAGTGTGTGTTTTACGTATGGCGTTGCTTTACCTGGAATTAAGGTGGGTTGCACCTGCCTAGGCACTATCTCCAGGGATAGGTTGGAAATCAGGATATATGATTCATTCTTAGAGAAAACTTTACACGCGTCACTTTAACATAATTGCATAGCAATCCAGTAAATTATGTAAGATTCAGTAGGAGGCAAGATATTGAAAATGTACTACTATTTCAGTTACATGATTCTATACAACTAAAACGGGTCACATGACTCCGTAACTGTTGTTAGAGAATATCTCTCGCTGTTCTGTAAAGGTATGCAATCTCTACCGCGTTCCAATAAAGAGAATTTTACCATACAAAAGGATCCAATGAAGAAACTAATCCGGCTGAGTTCCAATAAATAGATCCTTCAAAGGATCTGTCCTAATACAACTGTCGGATATTGGTACAGAGAAATCATATAAACTGTACTTAGTCGGATTTATTTTGTTTCATGACAGAGAAACCAAGTACCTTTCGCTATTTTGGCACATGTATTTATTCTTATATACTTGTGCAGTTTCGAATGATCCAACATATTTGCAGTCATCAAACTTGAAGACATGTTGTTTAAGGCCTTATTTGCACCGCCTCTCTTTTTTTGTCTGCACGCCTCTTTCCTCCAATAATAATAATGAACAACTTTTTCCGGATCAGGTATTACACTATTACAAATGTATGCTGAAGCTACTCCTTACGACAAGGAAAAAGAGGATGAATGTTTTCTATCTTCATCAGTTTTGTAGCATATTCCAAATTGTTGGCTCTTTCTTATTTGAGGATTCATCATTTTTTTTGTAATTTAGAAGCTGACCTAAAAGCTTGATAAGGTTAAGCTTGACAAATACTCTAGAATACTTTTCCTTCCATCTTTATTTTTCTTCATAACTCATTTCAGTTTCTATACGTACAAAATGTCTTACATCATTGTAAGTTAGTATGGTTGCCAACGCATAAACACATACAAAACCGGATAAATATTTTCTATCATGATAATTATTGGATTTCTTTTAGCCCTTTTACATTTCAATTAGTTCTTGTAAATCATCTTTATTTCATATAGAAGTTGTTGTAGTCACATATCACCTTCTATTTTCTATTATCCATAGTAGGTAGCTATATAATTTTGGCAGTCCACACAACCAAAAAATATATATAATTTGATCCAAATTAGTACAAATATATATTTTGCTATGCAGATTAGTAGAATAAAATAAGATTCGAGAATTAAGCATCTTGAACAATATAATTGCACCGTAAGGCAGTTTATACTTTTTTTTCCTGGCTACACTCGAAGAGAAGACTATACTACATGCCTATATTATTGCATTAATAAATAATTACTGATTTTATTTAAATGAGAATATTTTTCTGCTATTACTCTATGCAGCAACATAGCCACTATTTTGTCTCGCTTTTGAAAATACAATTTGAGCGACATCAAACATTGTGTATCCATTTGATTTATATTTTTAAAAATGTTTATTTTTTATATTATTTGAATTCACTTGTTTTATGTTTGAGACGTGAGTTGCACGTGCATGCTTACTAGTATGTAAAGTAAATAAAAACAAAGGGAGTACTATTTGTATACCCGAGTTTACCTTGATCAATTTGACGGATGAGATTAAGAAAGAGAGCTTACAAATTTTTCATGCTCATAGCAAAGTACCGGCACATTATTGTATCTTCCTTCCGACCCAAAAGAAAGTACAGATTGTTGGAGTTCACCCTATTGTTCCGTTGATAATTGCCCGAAATCAGAGACGCATAGTTCGGTAACATCGAGGAGCAAAGGAATAGGTCATTCTTGTTGACATCTTAACCCAACAAATAGGATCTTCAACATTACACCAATTAAATTAAACGAAAGAAATGAAATGATGGAGTAGCATGCATGCAACATAATAACGACTCAATGTATGGTGAATGCAGATCTGTAAACCTGATGGGCGTTCGGAGCATGCATGGAGTGATGTGTGTGATGAACAAGAACAAAACATATCAAGCGCCTCCGGTGACCCTGCCGTTGAAGATCTCGATGGTGTCGCCGGTCTTGACGTCGTGCCAGCGCAGCGTGCGCTCCTCCTCCATGACGTTCTGCTTGTAGATGAAGAAGTAGGCGCCGTCGTTGGGCAGGAGGAGGTGCGGCGCCGCGCTGCCCAGCTCCGCCCGCAGCTCCTTGACGGCGTCCATGTCGCTCACCTCCAGCGTCGCGGTCTTGGCGCCCCACTTTACCTCCACCGACATACGCTTGTTAACCTTGCAATTGGCCACCCCGTTCCCGTTGTTGCACGCTGGCGACGGCGGCGGCTGGCGCAGGACCACGCACACCTCCATCTTCATCCCATCGTCGGTCGGCGGGTTGAACTGCGCCAGCTCCTTGTCGTCCTCCATCTCCGCCTTCTCCAAGAACACGCTCACCTTGGCGGCGGGCACCGCGCCGTCCGTGCGCTCCTGGAGCATCTCCTTGAGGCGGGCGACGGTGCAGGACGCGTCCAGTTCGAGCGCGACGCGGCGGCCCTCGCCGAGGGCCGGCCCGGAGGCGACGACGTGGACGACGGCGCCGGGGGCGCTTGCAGCATGGCCGTCAGCGGCGGCGACGGCGGCGGCAGCGGGAGATTCATCCGGCAGGACGATGAGCACGTGGGATCCCTCCACGATGGGGTAGTGCTCGGTGTCGCGGTCGTCCTCGAGCTCCTGGCCCTGGAAGAAGAGGCGCTGCGACTCCACAGGGATGCCCTCCTGCTTCAGGATGCACTCCTTGATCCTCCGCACGGTGGAGAAGTACCAAATCTCGACGATGAATCGGCGACCCTGCGTCGTCTCGAACGTCACCTCCATCGCGATTCGATCGCTTGTGTGATTTGTGATGAAAACGTGCGGCCGAACATTTTATTTACACACAATATATGGCATTGCACACCCATCATTTACTCCCATGTTATTATTCTCAGATTTCTTTTGACCGCTTACATCTTTCACCACCAGTAGAGGTGCAATATATAGGCATTTATAACAGATATTCTCAGATATAGCATAGTACTACCATATGTGTAAAAATTAATGTATGTGCATTTATAACAAAATTTGCATCCATTTTTTTTACTCAATGATATTCTGATATCTGCAAAATTATTGTGCAAGCATTTATGAAAATATATTCTAAGATATGTGCATGCATGATGCATCGATCCATGCATCATGACACATTTCTCAGATAAACTTGGGCATTCCCTCAAAAAAAAAGAGATAAACTTGGGCATTGGCAGCCGGCAGGATGGTCGGGCCGCACTTGGGCTCCAGATATAAGCTCCATGGCGTGGCCCAGAAGCCTGAATTACCTCAAAAAACATAGTTTAATTGAACTACAGCGATCCTAAAAAAACAATTGAACTGCAGCTTTAATGCCCCCAAAAAATTAAAATAATTTCTTTCAATAGGAAAAGTGCTAGTTTCATTGTTTATAACCGGGTTCGTGTTTCTGCGGTTGGGTTTTATATAGCCGGCCCAAGTAATGTGTTTGTTTAGTTGAAGAGTTGCTGCCAAAGTCCTTCTAGCGGAGACAATAGGTTGTGGCTCCGGCTCACTAGTAAGGGCATGTACAATGGTTGATAAGATAGTTCTATTTTAAATCCTGCATGTAATTTAAAGATGATAATTTCCTTTGTCTACAATGGGTCATCTCTTAGCCTTATCTTTAATAGCTAGCAATTCTTAAAAATGTGGTGAGACATATTATGCTAAGAGATCACCTCTTGTCTTCTCTTAAATAAGAAAAGACAAGCCTTTTCTTAGAAGTTCTCTTCCCTCCACCTCATCATCTATCCTACGTGGCACTCCTAAGATAGCGCCATTGTACATGCCCTAAGAGGTCGTCACATACCAAAGTAGGTTAGAAATAGTGTATTGTCTTTTTTTCATATTGACTTAACGATTTTGGGTATTGGCTAGAAACATCAAATAGTATATTTTGAGTCATGGTATCTGTACAATACGTCATGTCCGAATTTTGTATGACACATCAAGTGAATCGTTAGATCACATCAATTTTCTAATGTACATGGCTGATAATTGAATCTTATCAAAATCATGCGCGCAATTTTTTAATATATTCTGTATATTTAAAAATGCAAAATAAATATAATTGAAAGACTTTCCAAAATCAAAATACTTATTTGTGAGGCTATTTCCAAAAGAAAAAACAATAAATCAACACATTTCAGAAAAATAATTTTAAATAACTCCAAAGCATATATTTCAGAATTTCCAAAACAACATGTTTTATTGACATTTCAAATATTTATGAAATGAATATTTAAATGTAAGTAACTATTTCAATAATTTTAGTAATCAGAAGAAAAAAATCACATGAGTTTCAATAATCAATTAGTGCGCTAATATTAAAGAAAATTGTTTTGATAATTTCACTTGTTTTCACATATCAGAATCCATATTTTCAAAATCATATCACGAACCATATTTTGCAAGCTGCAACAACTCGTAAGACATATTACAAAATTTCACAAATCAGAAAGTTGACTTCATTTCACATGTTGAACATAACAGAAACTAATGAAACGCATATGTCTCACACAAAATTCACAAACTGAATACATGTTTTCAACAATTAATGAAACAAAGATCCATAAGATGGGCCAATAGATATCAACTATATTTCACAACTTAGATTTCAATCCATTATCTGAATTCCAAGATAGGGACCTCGCCCCTTGGCTGGACCAAGGAAAGAGAGGAGGAACCCTGTTAATTCTTTAGAGGACATTGACAAGAACGCACATCACCACCACGTCCGTAGAGGGGGAGAAGTGGGGGAGGCCGTCCATCTGAGGGAGAAGCTCAGGGAGTAGGAAAAGGACCTCACCCAGTGGATGATGCAGCAACACCTCGCCCGTGGCATCCAAGGGGGCGACGAGATCCACTAGTAGTGGAATTGCCCACCACCTGCTCAACAACCAAAAGAAGGACATGGCGGGGCCAAGCTAGTCTTGGAGGAGAACGACAAGGACGAAGATGAGCATGGTGTGGCGGTCACAGTCAATGGCTCCGGATTCAGTGTGACCTTACAAGTCACCGGGGGTAGGGAAGACCGACCTGGTAGTGGGTAGCATTGGCAGATCTCTCTCTCTCTCTCTCTCTCTCTCTCTCATATACACATAGAGGACGGTTTCTTCTTTAGTTTTATACGGAACGGTTTCTGCCTTTTATATATATAAATGCTAATAGTCCCACCAACCCAAAGTATGAACGTGTGGTTAATTTGGCTCTGCTACGTATCGGTCTCGATATAATCACCAAACTGAAGAGTTCATGTACTGTAGAAAAGATTGCACCAAGGAATAATGTGTTGACGATGAAGAAGCTTAACGACATTAATAGACATACACTCGTTAAATTGTAAACATTGACGGTGATAGGCTAATGATATCTTTAATTTTTAAAACAATTTTGGTCTATATTAATAGAACATTGAATCCAACCATATATAGGATAAATATACCCAGAGATACAGATTGCACCCTAAACAAAAGGGGATATTACAACAACGAGAAATCCGGCCACTAAAGTACTTGCAAAAAATCCATAGAGGAATAAATTTTAGGTTAATCAATGTAAAAGTAGATCGACACATATGTAGGACAGCTGGAGATTAACCACCCCGGGGACATTGAACAATCACATGAAGAATATTGGGGGGATCACCCTGGTCTAGGAAAAGACCAAGCTAACGACCTTGTGTGCAAAAAGGCTTGGAAGAAGAGGGTGTACATAAATGCAACCGAGTTTGACATCCATTACTTTTTGACGATTCTGTGATCCTTATGAATGCAAATTTGACTAATGGAACTTCAAAATAGCAAGTGTTAGATACATATTGCACAAATTCTAGAAATCTGGTAATGTTAGCAAAATCTAATTTTTTTTCCCTGAGTCTGAGTACACATGTTGCTGTTAGGGTGAATATTTACATTGAGTTCCTTGTTGATATTCAAGATCTATTAGTATTTGGGGTTATTGACCCTTCTGGGGCAAATTGGAGGAGACGATTTGTTAAATATTACTAGCAAATATGCCCGTGCGTTGCAACGGGTGATTATCCAGGTGTGGTAGATATAAAAAAAGTCTGAATCAAATGCCAGGATGAGATAAGGACTTTTAAAATATCATTTCACAAACTATGTCTAAGTGATGTCATGATGAGATAAGGACTTTCAAAAACTAAGAATGTGATGGTCTGTCACGATTTGATTTCCTAAGGCGCTACAACGAAAAGAAAATTGGCTAAGCAAACTGCATTGATGGAGCCTGCCTGACCTAGACTGGTGAATGATGTGTCTCATCTTGATCTAGCGTAGTGTGTTTATCATAACCAGTACCGTGGTACCAAAATAAAGATAGTTGTGTATGAAGGCAAAGTAGACATTTATCATTTTTGTATAGTTTACAAAAACTAACCTATAGGAAGTTGTGTCATATTTTTGGGGGCTCAACGTTGTACGAAACACGGAAACCATTTTTTAACACGACGCGAGGGACTAAATAAAATCATAAAACGACCTCTACAGATCTCCTAATAAAACTTCTACGCAAGCGACTATTCGTTTTATTCATTATTTACGGATCTGTTTTAACTTTTGGGAAATTTTCTAAAATTTCATGTACATTTTTTTCTATTTCCAAAATATGTTTTGAATACTAGATTATTGTTTTTAAATCATGAATAATTTTATTTCATGAACATCTATTTGTGATTCTGAATATTTTTATAACATGCAAACAATTTTTTGACATCATGAACATTCTATGATTTTCAAATATTTTTTGAATTCACAAACATTTTAGGATTTCTCAATATACTTTTAAATCTCGCAACTTCTTGAAAATTGGTTCTTTTAAGAATCCTGAATTAACTTAAAGAAGGAAAAATGAAAAACATAATTGAAAAAGTAAAAAAAAAGCGAAATAGAAAACAAGGGGTGCAACCACCCGCACATGGGCCGGCCCATTAGTGCGTGTGGGAGGAGAAGGCGTGCTTCTACAGAGAAAAAAGGGGTGCCAATATGCAATGGGTAACTTAGCCAATTTGAAAAAAAAACAAAGAATAGATCGCTGCCCCTCTTTGTTTAGCATTCGAATCACCCCTTCCTTTTTTTCCTTTATTCAATCTGTCTTACATTCCTTATATGTATAACCTTTCAATCTATGTATTAACTAGCAAGATGCACGTGCGTTGCATGGAACATCAAGATGCATTTTGTATGAGTAGTTTATCTTGTGGGACAAAAGGATGAACGAGATAAGGCCTTATTTGGAAATGTGGAGAGGGTGTGGGTATCTTTTTGCAAAATTGTCATAGTTTCATTCCTATCCGTCAGATATAAATCGAGCGGCCTATATTGCAGGATGGCAGGCACACCATCATCACCAACTCTATTTTTTATAAGAGTAGAGATAAAATCTATAGTATTCATATAGAATAAGAATATTTATATTGAGTTCCTTGTTGATATTCAAGATCTATTAGTATTGGGGGCTACTGGACCTTCCGGGGAAAATTAGGGGAGACGATTTGTTAAGTATTATTTGGATGGATGTAAAAACAACTATCACTACCGGGGAAGGAGATCATGTTGAAAGTTGTTGTCAAAGCATCCCTGTGTGTGCCATGTCGATCTTCAAACTTCTGAAAGGGGTACGCAAGGACGTGACTTATGTTAAATCACAATTTTGGTGGTAGAAATATCATTGGTTCAGCCGGTGGAAGTTTTGATGCCTAAATATAATTAGAGGGATGGATTCAATGTATTTTCACTCTTTTAATTTAGCCATGTTGGCAAACTAGTGTTGCATATTACTGACCTATCGTAACTCATGGTGTGATGAGGTCTTGAAAGTTAAATATTGCCTAGAAGGGGACATCCTGAAAGCTAGCCCAAGGGCTTCATGTAGCAAATCATTTTGGCAGGACTCACACGTTTAAAAGAGGAACTACTCGGTGTGTAAGAAATGGAGCAGATATCAAACTCCCGAAGGACCTTTGGATCCCATAGAGCCCAAATCACAATGTTATCTCTCCACGGCGAGGAGCAGTTCCTATGTGTGATTGATCTTATTTATCCAGGTACTAGTAATTGGGATAAATATTGGATGAGACTTTGCATATAGTTAATGCTCAACGCATAGTGCAAATCCTCTAAATAACAAAGGTTTCGGTGACTTAATTTCGTGTAGTTGTATGAAGAACTGTTGTTTGCCTGTAGCTTACCACCTCGAGTGGCATCACTAGTTTTGAGGTACGACGTGCAGTTCTCTTCGATCTCGATTTGGAAATTAGTGTGTGTCAATTAAAGATCCCAAGCAAAAAAATTAAATATGTTGGCATGCACTTATGGTATTGTCCTTCTAGAAACTACCCTTGGAAGCCAGAACATATGCGCGTTTAGTGGATGCCTCTATTTGTGATCCTTCGATTTCAATGCCTAGCAACAATTTATATCTCATAGAAGCTCAACCTAATTGCAACCCTAGGGTCTGCTACTTTGGTGGATAGATAGGGGTCTGCCACTCTGGAGGAACTAGTCCAATTGTCGGAGAAACAAATGTGGTGGATTACCCATGTTGGGTTGTAGGAGGCAATATCTATTACAACATGGTATATGTTGTGGATTAGTTGCCAAGAAAATCAAGGAGAATGGTTTCCACCATTGGATCATTGAGAAAAAAGGGATGTTTTGTTAATGGGGAACAAGGAACTATCTATAGTTGTCGCAGTATAAATAACTATACTTGTCTGAGCCACATGTGCATATGAAATACGAGAATTTCCACCTCTATTTTTTGACAAAATAATGAATTTATATAGATAAGGACATAACAACTGCAGTTTTTTACAATGCAGAACATGCAAGACAGAAAAACAAAAATTCCTATCACCGTGAGCAGCCGTTGACGAGGCTCACGTTGGGGGGGGGGGGGGGGGGAGGCTCCTATATGGTGCCTTTAGCGCCACGTTTCCTTCATGAACAAAAGTGACCTGACGTGTCGCTCGGATCGCACGTCTCCCTTTCAATCACATCGTCCGGTCGATGCTTGCCCGTAAACCGTTGACCATTTGACTTTTTGTAAAATAATTAATTAGAAAAAAAGGAAAAAAAGGAAATTTGGACGGAAAAAATCATGGAGTTGACATAGTTCATAGGTTTGAAAATAAGTTCAAAATTTTAAAAAATTAATTAATTTGAAAATAAATTAATCAATTTTGAAAAAAAGTTCATGAAATTTTGAAAAAAGCTCACGAATTAGGAAAAAATTATGGTTTTGAAAAAATTTCATCAATTTTTTTAAGAAATCACCGAATTCAAAGTAAGTTCATCTATTTTTTAAGTTCTTCAATTTTGAAAAAAGGAAATAAAATTTAAAAAGGAAATGAAATGGAAAAAATAAAGAAAAACAGAAGAAAACCAACCAAAAAAAAGGGTTTACGTTTCTTATTTGAAGAAGAATAAAGAAGGTAACTAGGTACAACAGGAAAGTTTCCTAGTTGGTTATCTTGGTTGTACACACACCTACTAGGCTCATCTTTGAAGGTTTTACAGAATGAAAAAAAAGAGTATAAGATGGGCCGGGCCAGCATAGAGGGGGGGTGCGCCCGTATGGAGATATTTTTAAAGTAACTGGCGTTTTTATTACTCAAAAAATAAGTAACTGGCGTTGGAGACGTGGAATAGGAAATGCGCCGGTACAGATTGAAAGAGAGTCCGTATATATACAGTAGACGTCTTTTATTATTTGGCCTCTGGGGGGAAACATTTGTTCTTTCGACACTGTTCCTGGTTTCATTTATAAAAATAGGACCGGGGGGTTTCTACCCCCTTTTATTTATCTAAAATATACAGTAGACGTAGCCAAAGTCGCTGCAATCTGACGAAAGAGCATGAATGTGCAAGCTTTATCTCTAGCTTTGTCTGCACGGCGGCTGCGGCTCCATGCGATCAACAGCAAACATCATCTGTTGCCGCCGGACGAAGTGGCCCCGACACCACAGGCGACCTATCTATTCTAGCTAGCTCTCTCCATCTCTTGGCTGCACGCGGATGCTGTGACGAAGGTTCAGGAATTTTTCACGGTGGCCGACTGCGGCGACGTGCGGCAGAGCGGGCAGCTGGGCCGCCGGCGCAGCCACTCGTCGACGCACCGCCGGTGGAACGCGTGCCGGCACCCCGGCAGCCGTCGGAGCTCGTCGCCGTCCGCGTACTCCGCCAGGCACACCGCGCACGTCGTGTCGTCCTGCGCCCGATCGCTGCCGTCGGTGGAAGGCGCAGCATCAGGCTGGACATCGTCGACGCGTCTCGGCGAGGAGTACACCGACGTCGGATACGCGGCCAGCTCGGCCTCGTCGATACCCGCTGTGGCGCACCGGCAGCCGAGCTCGATGTCGTCGCCCGGGTGCGACGACGATGAGGAGGAGCCGTGTCCCTGGCGCCGCCGGCTGGAGCAGAGGAAGGTGAGGACGGAGAGCAGGACGAGCGCGGCCACGGAGGCGCAGATCAGCACGGTGTCTCTAGACATGGCGATCACACCGTTAGCGACAACCTGACGGTGCCACAACATATATATAGTCTGCTTTTGCCCGCGCGTCGAGCGGCAGGCAACGCAACACTGTCAACGAATCAGTCCCCAGACGATACTTAACGCACCAATGACCAATCTACATCTACCGACACGCCTTACGCTTGCCGTTTCTGGGTCAACAAATTCTTTGCGTCCTGCGTGAACCATTCCTGCTGAGACGTAGTAGTACAGTATTCATTCATACGTGACCTTTTTCTGAATATTTTACGACGATGTCGACCTTTTGGCTTTGATTAATTTATTTATCCGCAGAAAAAGAAAGAGCCTGCACATTTGCACCGATACCTTACGGGCGAGACCTCTCTGTCCCTAACATAATCTGACAGAAGTGCACGTTGACGACTTTACAGATTGTTTTCGGGCGGAGAGGATTCTGGTCGGCGGCCGTCCAAGTCCAACGCGGGAAGGAGCTGGATTAATGGGTGGCTAATTCTGCATTGGCCACGTGTTGTTCTTCGTTTATGCTGTGCTGTGTCGTGCGTGCCGCGCCGTGGAATTTGCAATTTTTAGCCCATCGTTTCGGTGGAGGGACTCTGGAGGGGCAGAAGTAACCGACCGGGCCAGACCAATTCAGGCTCGTCACCTCGTGGACGAGCACCTGTTCTGCGCCGCACGACGGCTAGAAAAAACACATGCTCTAGTTTGTCCATCAATTCATATTAGCACATAATTCCTCCGTTTTAAAATATTTGTCGTAATTTTAGTTCAAAATATGTGACGTGTGTTTTACTACGAAACTGCTACCCAGACGACAGTGCTGCACGATCTATGCACGACGGAATAATCCAGCCATTGTCAATCAGTCCATGTCCGGCTGGATTTAACTATCGTCTATGAGTCGTGTGCATTCTATCGTGTGTATAGCACTGCTGGTTTTACTACGACCTGAATTCATTTATGCACACGATTCATTAAAATATGGTATGTTCACACCCCCATTAGCCCACTCAAAATAAGCATCCTCGGTCACAATACTTTTTCAACCAATTGTCATGCTCATTCTTAAGTGGTAAACACGGAACCCACTCAACCATATGTTTGATTGGACGCAAAAAAATAACAACATATGTTTGACTAATTAAACATTGGTTAGTACACATCTTGTTTTTAAGGTTCGTTTAGTACACATCTTTTTCCTAAGATTTGTTTACAGCATCTCTAGCCATTCTCCATTCCTATAACTCCTCAGATACGAACAAATTGAGCATCACCAAAATTCATCCAGAAAAAGAGGGGAAAAGGAAGGAATTTTTACATATTCGGCATTGTGTTGGGCACGTGATGAGCATGATCATCTCCACCAGCGGCGACGGCCGTAGGGAGTGTCGGAGAAAGTGTAGGAGCAACCAAAGCCTTGTCATCGGCCAACAGAACTAGGGCGGGCATCCACGAAGGAGTGGTCGGGGATGGTCATGGTCTTGCCACCTGTCTTCATGGATAGTGTGATAGACTGCGCAACCTTCATCCCTAGTTGCTTATCTTGTGGGGTCGTCGATGGTTGTAGCATTGTCGTCGGCGAGGTACCGATGATTGGAGGTGTGTCTAGAGGTGGGGAGGGGTTAGAGCATCCATTTCGTCGGCGAGCGGGGGCGGTGGCGGCATGCATCAACAACACGAGAAGAGGATGAGACGTGGCGGGGGAGAGAAAGGAAGGAGGAAGAATTTTGATGGCTACTCAAGTCTGCTATGTCGTGGGGATGTTTGAGTGTTAACTCTTTAAGTTATTATGAGAAATTAAACATTGGTGGAAGCACTAGGCATGGTTTAACTCCTTTAAATAGAGTCCATCTAGGGGTTAAATGTTTTTTTCCAGGGAAACAGCTAGAGATGCTCTTAGTACATGACTATGTCCAATTAAATGCCCTAGAAATACTCACTCCAATCCCAAATAAAGGGTGTGCATATTGTTGTTGGGTTTTGTAGTAATTTCAAAAAATTTCCTACGCACACGCAAGATCATGTGATGCATAGCAACGAGAGGGGAGAGTGTTGTCTACGTACCCACGCAGACCGACTGCGGAAGCGTTGACGCAACGTAGAGGAAGTAGTCGTACGTCTTCACGATCCAACCGATCAAGCACCGAAACTACGACACCTCCGAGTTCGAGCACACGTTCAACTCGATGACGATCCCCGGACTCCGATCCAGCAAAGTGTCGGGGAAGAGTTCCGTCAGCACGACGGCGTGGTGACGATCTTGATGCACTACAGCAGCAGGGCTTTGCCTAAACTCCGCTACAGTATTATCGAGGAATATGGTGGCTGGGGGCACCGCACACGGCTAAGGAATAGATCACGTGGATCAACTTGTGTGTTCTAGGGTGCCTCTACCTCAGTATATAAAGGACCAAAGGGGGGAGGCTGGCCGGCCACAAGGGGTGCGCCAGGAGAGTCCTACTCCCTCTGAGAGTAGGATCCCCCCCCCCAATCCTAGTTGGAATAGGATTCGCGGAGGGGGAAAGGAGAAGGAGGGGGGCGGCCACCTCTCCTAGTCCTAATAGGACTAGGGGAAGGGGGAGGCGCGCAGCCCATGTAGGGCTGCCTCTTCTCTTTTCCACTAAGGCCCATCATGGCCCATTTAGCTCCCGGGGGGTCCGGTAACCTCCCGGTACTCCGGTAAAATCTCGATTTCACCCGGAACACTTCCGATATCCAAACATAGGCTTCCAATATATCAATCTTTATGTCTCGACCATTTCGAGACTCCTCGTCATGTCCGTGATCACATCCGAGACTCCGAACAACCTTCGGTACATCAAAATGCATAAACTCATAATATTACTGTCATCGTAACCTTAAGCGTGCGGACCCTACGGGTTCGAGAACAATGTAGACATGACCGAGACACGTCTCCGGTCAATAACCAATAGCGGGACCTGGATGCCCATATTGGCTCCTACATATTCTACGAAGATCTTTATCGGTCAGACCGCATAACAACATACGTTGTTCCCTTTGTCATCGGTATGTTACTTGCCCGAGATTCGATCGTCGGTATCCAATACCTGGCTCAATCTCGTTACCGGCAAGTCTCTTTACTCGTTCCGTAATACATCATCTCGCAACTAACTCATTAGTTGCAATGCTTGCAAGGCTTATGTGATGTGCATTACCGAGAGGGCCCAGAGGATACCTCTCCGACAATCGGAGTGACAAATCCTAATCTCGAAATACGCCAACCCAACATCTACCTTTGGAGACACCTGTAATGCTCCTTTATAATCACCCAGTTACGTTGTGACGTTTGGTAGCACCCAAAGTGTTCCTCCGGCAAACGGGAGTTGCATAATCTCATAGTCATAGGAACATGTATAAGTCATGAAGAAAGCAATAGCAACATACTAAACGATCGGGTGCTAAGCTAATGGAATGGGTCATGTCAATCAGATCATTCAACTAATGATGTGACCTCGTTAATCAAATAACAACTCTTTGTTCATGGTTAGGAAACATAACCATCTTTGATTAACGAGCTAGTCAAGTAGAGGCATACTAGTGACACTCTGTTTGTCTATGTATTCACACATGTATTATGTTTCCGGTTAATACAATTCTAGCATGAATAATAAATATTTATCATGATATAAGGAAATAAATAATAACTTTATTATTGCCTCTAGGGCATATTTCCTTCAGTCTCCCACTTGCACTAGAGTCAATAATCTAGTTCACATCGCCATGTGATTAACACCCATAGTTCACATCGTCATGTGACCTATACCCAAAGGGTTTACTAGAGTCAATAATCTAGTTCACATCATTTATGTGATTAACACCCAAAGAGTACTAAGGTGTGATCATGTTTTGCTTGTGAGATAATTTTAGTCAATGGGTCTGTCACATTCAGATCCGTAAGTATTTTGCGAATTTCTATGTCAACAATGCTCTGCACGGAGCTACTCTAGCTTATTGCTCCCACTTTCAATATGTATCTAGATCGAGACTTAGAGTCATCCAGATCTGTGTCAAAACTTGCATCGACGTAACTTTTTACGACGAACCTTTTGTCACCTCCATAATCGAGAAATATTTCCTTATTCCACTAAGGATAATTTTGACCAATGTCCAGTGATCTACTCTTAGATCACTATTGTATTCCCTTGCTTAACAAAGTGTAGGGTATACAATAGATCTGGTACACAGCATGGCATATTTTATAGAACCTATGACTGAGGCATAGGGAATGACTTTCATTCTCTTTCTATCTTCTGCCGTGGTCGGGCTTTGAGTCTTACTCAACTTCACACCTTGTAACACAGGCAAGAAACTTTTTCTTTGACTGTTCCATTTTGAACTACTTCAAAATCTTGTCAAGGTATGTACTCATTGAAAAACTTATCAAGCGTCTTGATCTATCTTTATAGATCTTGGTACTCAATATGTAAGCAGCTTTACCGAGGTCTTTCTTTCAAAAACTCCTTTTAAACACTCCTTTATGCTTTGCAGAATAATTCTACATTATTTCCGATCAACAATATGTCATACACATATACTTATCAGAAATGATGTAGTGCTCCCACTCACTTTCTTGTAAATACAGGCTTCACCGCAAGTCTGTATAAAACTATATGCTTTGATCAACTTATCAAAGCGTATATTCCAACTCTGAGATTCTTGCACCAGTCCATAGATGGATCGCTGGAGCTTGCTTATTTAGTTAACACCTTTAGGATCGACAAAACCTTCTAGTTGCATCGTATACAACTCTTCTTTAGTAAATCCATTAAGGAATGCAGTTTTGTTTATCCATTTGCCAGATTTCATAAAATGCGGCAATTGCTAACATGATTCGGACAGACTTAAGCATAGATACGAGTGAGAAAATCTCATCGTAGTCAACACCTTGAACTTGTCGAAAACCTTTTGCGACAATTCTAGCTTTGTAGATAGTAACACTACTATCAGCGTCCGTCTTCCTCTTGAAGATCCATTTATTTTCTATGGCTTGCCGATCATCGGGCAAATCCATCAAAGTCCATACTTTGTTCTCATACATGGATCATATCTCAGATTTCATGGCCTCAAACCATTTCGCGGAATCTGGGCTCATCATCGCTTCCTCATAGTTCGCAAGTTCGTCATGGTCTAGTAACATGACTTCCAGAACAGGATTACCGTACCACTCTGGTGCGGATCTCACTCTGGTTTACCTATGAGATTTGGTAGTAACTTGATCTGAAGTTACATGATCATCATCATTAGCTTCCTCACTAATTGGTGTAGTAGTCACAAGAACAGATTTTGTGATGAACTACTTTCCAATAAGGGAGCAGGTACAGTTACCTCATCAAGTTCTACTTTCCTCCCACTCACTTCTTTCGAGAGAAACTCCTTCTCTAGAAAAACTCCGAATTTAGCAACAAAAGTCTTGCCTTCGGATTTGTGATAGAAGGTGTACCCAACAGTCTCCTTTGGGTATCCTATGAAGACATATTTCTCCGATTTGGGTTTGAGCTTATTAGGATGAAACTTTTTCATATAAGCATCACAACCCCAAACTTTAAGAAACGACAACTTTGGTTTCTTGCCAAACCACAGTTCAGATTGTGTCGTCTCAACGGACTTAGATGGTGCCCTATTTAATCGTGAATGCAGCTGTCTCTAATGCATAACACCAAAACGATAGTGGTAGATCGGTAAGAGACATCATAGATCGCACTATATCTAATAAAGTACGGTTATGACGTTCGGACACACCATTACACTATGGTGTTCCAGGTGGCGTGAGTAGTGAAACTATTTCACATTGTTTTTAACTGAAGGCCAAACTCGTAACTCAAATACTCTTCTCTACGATCAGATCGTAGAAACTCTATTTTCTTGTTACGATGATTTTTCACTTCACTCTGAAATTCTTTGAACTTTTCAAATGTTTCAGACTTTTGTTTCATCAAGTAGATATACTCATATCTGCTCAAATCATCTGTGAAGATCAGAAAATAATGATACCTGTAGCGAGCCTCAATATTCATCGGACCACATACATCAGTATGTATGATTTCTAACAAATCTGTTACTCGCTCCATTGTTCCGAAGAACAGAGTCTTAGTCATCTTGCCCATGAGGCATGGTTCGCAAGCATCAACTGATTCATAATCAAGTGATTCCAAAAGCCCATCAGCATGGAGTTTCTTCATGCGCTTTACACCAATATGACCTAAACGGCAGTGCTACAAATAAGTTGCACTATCATTATTAACTTTGCATCTTTTGGTTTCAATATTATGATTATGTGTATCACTACGATCGAGATCCAACGAACTATTTTCATTGGGTGTGTAACCATATAAGGTTTTATTCATATAAACAGAACAACAATTTATTCTTTTAAATGAATAACCATATTACAATAAACATGATCAAATCATATTCATGCTCAACGCAAACACCAAATAACACTTATTTAGGTTCAACACTAATCTCGAAATCATAGGGAGTGTGCGATGATGATCATATCAATCTTGGAACCACTTCCAACACACATCGTCACTTCACCCTTAACTAGTCTCTGTTTATTCTGCAACTCCCGTTTCGAGTTACTAATCTTAGCAACTGAACTAGTATCAAATACTGAGGGTTTGCTATAAACACTAGTAAAGTACACATCAATAACATGTATATCAAATATACTTATGTTCACTTTGCCATCCTTCTTATCCGCCAATCACTTGGGGCAGTTCCGCTTCCAGTGACCAGTCCCTTTGCAGTAGAAGCACTTAGTCTCAGGCTTAGGACCAGACTTGGGCTTCTTCACTTGAGCAAAAACTTGCTTGCCGTTCTTCTTGAAGTTCCCCTTCTTCCCTTTGCCCTTTTCTTGAAACTAGTGATCTTGTCAACCATCAACACTTGATGCTCTTTATTGATTTCTACCTTCATCGATTTCATCATCATGAAAAGCTCGGGATTCGTTTTCGTCATCCCTTGCATACTATAGTTCATCACGAAGTTCTACTAACTTGGTGATGGTGACTAGAGAATTCTGTCAATCACTATCTTATCTGGAAGATTAACTCCCACTTGATTCAAGCGATTGTAGTACCCAGACATTCTGAGCACATGCTCACTAGTTGAGCGATTCTCCTCCATCTTTTAGCTATAGAACTTGCTGGAGACTTCATATCTCTCAACTCGGGTATTTGCTTGAAATATTAACTTCAACTCCTGGAACATCTCATATGGTCCATGACGTTCAAAAACGTCTTTGAAGTCCCGATTCTAAGCCGTTAAGCATGGTGCACTAAACTATCAAGTAGTCATCATATTTAGCTAGCCAAACGTTCATAACGTCAGCATCTGCTCCTGCAATAGGTCTATCACCTAGCGGTGCATCAAGGACATAATTCCTCTGTGCAGCAATGAGGATAAACCTAAGATCACGGATCCAATCCGCATCATTGCTACTAACATCTTTTCAACACAATTTTCTCTAGGAACATATCAAAATAAACACAGGGAAGCAACAACGCGAGCTATTGATCTACAACATAATTTGCAAAATACTACCAGGACTAAGTTCATGATAAATTTAAGTTCAATTAATCATATTACTTAAGAACTCCCACTTAGATAGACATCCCTCTAATCCTCTAAGTGATTACGTGATCCAAATCAACTAAACCATGTCCGATCATCATGTGAGATGGAGTAGTTTTCAATGGTTAACATCGTTATGTTGATCATATCTACTATATGATTCACGCTCGACCTTTCGGTCTCCGTGTTCCGAGGCCATATCTGCATATGCTAGGCTCGTCAAGTTTAACCTGAGTATTCTGCGTGTGCAAAACTAGCTTGCACCCGTTGTAGATGGACGTAGAGCTTATCACACCCGATCATCACGTGGTGTCTGGGCACGACGAACTTTGGCAACGGTGCATACTCAGGGAGAACACTTCTTGATAATTTAGTGAGAGATCATCTTATAATGCTATCGTCAATCAAAGCAAGATAAGATGCATAAAAAGATAAACATCACATGCAATCAATATAAGTGATATGATATGGCCATCATCATCTTGTGCTTGTGATCTCCATCTCCGAAGCACCGTTATGATCACCATCGTCACCGGCGCGACACCTTGATCTCCATCGTAGCATCGTTGTCGTCTCGCCAATCTTATGCTTCCACGACTATCACTACCGCTTAGTAATAAAGTAAAGCATTACATCGCGATTGCATTGCATACAATAAAACGACAACCATAAGGCTCCTGCCAGTTGCCGATAACTCGGTTACAAAACATGATCATCTCATACAATAAAATTTATCATCATGCCTTGACCATATCACATCACAACATGCCCTGCAAAAACAAGTTAGACGTCCTCTACTTTGTTGTTGCAAGTTTTACGTGGCTGCTACGGGCTTAAGCAAGAACCAATCTCACCTACGCATCAAAACCACAACGATAGTTTGTCAAATAGACTCTGTTTTAACCTTCGCAAGGACCGGGCGTAGCCATACTTGGTTCAACTAAAGTTGGAGAGACAGTCGCCCGCAAGCCACCTGTGTGCAAAGCACGTCGGGGGAACCGGTCTCGCGTAAGCGTATGCGTAATGTTGGTCCGGGTCGTCTCGTCCAACAATGCCGCCGAACCAAAGTATGACATGCTGGTAGGCAGTATGACTTATATCGCCCACAACTCACTTGTGTTCTACTCGTGCATATAACATCAACATAAATAACCTAGGCTCGGATGCCACTGTTGGGTTTCGTAGTAATTTCAAAAAAATTCCTACGCACACGCAAGATCATGTGATGCATAGCAACGAGAGGGGAGAGTGTTGTCTACGTACCCACGCAGACCGACTGCGGAAGCGTTGACGCAACGTAGAGGAAGTAGTCGTACGTCTTCATGATCCAACCGATCAAGCACCGAAACTACGGCACCTCCGAGTTCAAGCACACGTTCAGCTCGATGACGATCCCCGGACTCCGATCCAGCAAAGTGTCGGGGAAGAGTTCCGTCAGCACGACGGCGTGGTGACGATCTTGATGCACTACAGCAGCAGGGCTTCGCCTAAACTCCGCTACAGTATTATCGAGGAATATGGTGGCTGGGGGCACCGCACACGGCTAAGGAATAGATCACGTGGATCAACTTGTGTGTTCTAGGGTGCCTCTACCTCAGTATATAAAGGACCAAAGGGGGGAGGCTGGCCGGCCACAAGGGGTGCGCCAGGAGAGTCCTACTCCCTCTGGGAGTAGGATTCCCCCCCCCCCAATCCTAGTTGGAATAGGATTCGCGGAGGGGGAAAGGAGAAGGAGGGGGCCGGCCACCTCTCCTAGTCCTAATAGGACTAGGGGAAGGGGGAGGCGCGCAGCCCATGTAGGGCTGCCTCTTCTCTTTTCCACTAAGGCCCATCATGGCCCATTTAGCTCCCGGGGGGTTCCGGTAACCTCCCGGTACTTCGATAAAATCCCGATTTCACCCGGAACACTTCCGATATCCAAACATAGGCTTCCAATATATCAATCTTTACGTCTCGACCATTTCGAGACTCCTCGTCATGTCCATGATCACATCCGGGACTCCGAACAACCTTCGGTACATCAAAATGCATAAACTCATAATATTACTGTCATCGTAACCTTAAGCGTGCGGACCCTACGGGTTCGAGAACAATGTAGACATGACCGAGACACGTCTCCGGTCAATAACCAATAGCGGGACCTGGATGCCCATATTGGTGCCTAAATATGCCCTAGAGGCAAAATCAATTAGTTATTATTATATTTCCTTGTTCATGATAATCGTTTATTATCCATGCTAGAATTGTATTGATAGGAACTCAGATACATGTGTGGATACATAGACAACACCATGTCCCTAGTAAGCCTCTAGTTGACTAGCTCGTTGATCAATAGATGGTTACGGTTTCCTGACCATGGACATTGGATGTCGTTGATAACGGGATCACATCATTAGGAGAATGATGTGATGGACAAGACCCAATCCTAAGCCTAGCACAAGATCGTGTAGTTCGTATGCTAAAGCTTTTCTAATGTCAAGTATCATTACCTTAGACCATGAGATTGTGCAACTCCGGATACCGTAGGAGTGCTTTGGGTGTACCAAACGTCACAACGTAACTGGGTGGCTATAAAGGTGCACTACAGGTATCTCCGAAAGTGTCTGTTGGGTTGGCACGAATCGAGACTGGGATTTGTCACTCCGTGTAAACGGAGAGGTATCTCTGGGCCCACTCGGTAGGACATCATCATAATGTGCACAATGTGACCAAGGAGTTGATCACGGGATGATGTGTACGGAACGAGTAAAGAGACTTGCCGGTAACGAGATTGAACAAGGTATGATACCGACGATCGAATCTCGGGCAAGTAACATACCGATAGACAAAGGGAATTGTATACGGGATTGATTAAGTCCTTGACATCGTGGTTCATCCGATGAGATCATCGTGGAACATGTGGGAGCCAACATGGGTATCCAGATCCCGCTGTTGGTTATTGACCGGAGAACGTCTCGGTCATGTCTGCATGTCTCCCGAACCCGTAGGGTCTACACACTTAAGGTTCGATGACGCTAGGGTTATAAAGATTGTATGTGGTTACCGATGTTGTTCGGAGTCCCGGATGAGATCCCGGACGTCACGAGGAGTTCCGGAATGGTCCGGAGGTAAAGAATTATATATAGGAAGTGCTATTTCGGCACTCGGGACAAGTTTCGGGGTCACGGTATTGTACCGGGACCACCGGAAGAGTCCCGGGGGTCCACCGGGTGGGGCCACCTGCCCCGGGGGGCCACATGGGCTGTAGGGGGTGCGCCTTGGCCTACATGGGCCAAGGGCACCAGCCCCAAGAGGCCCATGCGCCTAGGATAAAGGGAAGAGTCCCACAAGGGGAGGCACCTCCTAGGTGCCTTGGGGAGGAGGGACCTCCCTGGCCGCCGCCCCCTAGGAGATTGGATCTCCTAGGGGCTGGCGCACCCCCCTTGGGATCCCTATATATAGTGGGGTAGGAGGGCCTCTCAAACACACCTTTTGCCTTTGGTGCAGCCCCTCCCTCTCTCCCAAGTCCTTCTCCTCTCCGGTGCTTGGCGAAGCCCTGCAGGATTGCCACGCTCCTCCACCACCACGCCGTTGTGCTGCTGCTGGATGGAGTCTTCCTCAACCTCTCCTCTCTCCTTGCTGGATCAAGGCATGGGAGACGTCACCGGGCTGTACGTGTGTTGAACGCGGAGGTGCCGTCCGTTCGGCACTAGGATCATCGGTGATTTGGATCACGACGAGTACGACTCCATCAACCCCGTTCTCTTGAACGCTTCTGCTTAGCGATCTACAAGGGTATGTAGATGCACTCTCCTTCCCCTCGTTGCTGGTTTCTCCATAGATAGATCTTGGTGATGTAGGAAAATTTTGAATTTCTTGCTACGTTCCCCAACAGTGGCATCATGAGCTAGGTCTATTGCGTAGATTCTATGCACGAGTAGAACACAAAGTAGTTGTGGGCATTGATTTTTTTCAATATGCTTGCCGTTACTAGTCTTATCTTGATTCGACGGTATTGTGGGATGAAGCGGCCCGGACCAACCTTACACGTACTCTTACGTGAGACCGGTTCCACCGACAAACATGCACTAGTTGCATAAGGTGGCTAGCGGGTGTCTGTCTCTCCCACTTTAGTCGGATCAGATTCGATGAAAAGGGTCCTTATGAAGGGTAAATAGAAATTGGCATATTGGTTTTTGCGTAGGTAAGAAACGTTCTTGCTAGAAACCCATAGCAGCCACGTAAAACATGCAAACAACAATTAGAGGACGTCTAACTTGTTTTTGCAGGGTATGCTATGTGATGTGATATGGCCAAAAGGATGTGATGAATGATATATGTGATGTATGAGATTGATCATGTTCTTGTAATAGATGATCATGGAGCCCCAAGATGGAGATCAAAGGAGCTATATGATATTGGCCATATCATGTCACTATTATTTGATTGCATGTGATGTTTATCATGTTTATACATCTTATTTGCTTAGAACGACGGTAGTAAATAAGATGATCCCTCATTAAAATTTCAAGAAGTGTTCTCCCCTAACTGTGCACCGTTGCTACAGTTCGTCGTTTCGAAGCACCACGTGTTAATCGGGTGTGATAGATCCTTACGTTCACATACAACGGGTGTAAGACAGTTTTACACATGCAAAAACACTTAGGGTTAACTTGACGAGCCTAGCATGTACAGACATGGCCTCGGAACACAGAAGACCGAAAGGTCGAGCATGAGTCGTATAGAAGATACGATCAACATGATGATGTTCACCGACGTTGACTAGTCCGTCTCACGCACAGATCGGACACGGCCTAGTTGACTCGGATCATGTAATCACTTAGATGACTAGAGGGATGTCTATCTAAGTGGGAGTTCATAAGATGAAATTAATTATCCTGAACATAGTCAAAAGGATTTTGCAAATTATGTCATAGCTCGCGCTTTAGTTCTACTGTTTAGTTATGTTCCTAGAGAAAAATTAGTTGAAAGTTGATAGTAGCAATTATGCGGACTAGGTCCGTAAACTGAGGATTGTCCTCATTGCTTCTTAGAAGGCTTATGTCCTTAATGCACCGCTCAGTGTGCTGAACCTCGAACGTCGTCTGTGGATGTTGCGAACATCTGACATACACGTCTTGATAACTACGTGATAGTTCAGTTAAACGGTTTAGAGTTGAGGCACCTAAGACGTTTTGAAACGTCACGAAACATATGAGATGTTTCGAGGGCTGAAATTGGAATTTCTAGCTCGTGCCCACGTCAAGAGGTATAAGACCTCCGACGATTTTCTTAGCCTGCAAACTAAGGGAGAAAAGCTCAATTGCTGAGCTTGTGCTCAGATTGTCTGAGTACAACAATCATTTGAATCAAGTGGGAGTTGATCTTCCAGATAAGATAGTGATAGTTTCTCCGAAGTTATTACCACCAAGCTGCCAGAGCTTCGTGATGAACTATAATATATCAGGGACATATATGATGATCCTTGAGATATTCGCGATGTTTGACACCGCGAAAGTAGAAATCAAGAAGGAGCATCAATTGTTGATGGTTGGTAAAACCACTAGTTTCAAGAAGGGCAAGGGAACAAAGGGATACTTCATGAAATGGCAATTCAGCTGCTGCTCTAGTGAAGAAACCCAAGGTTGAACCCAAACCCGAGACTAAGTGCTTCTGTAATAAGGGGAATAGCCACTAGAGCAGAATTACCCTAGATACTTGGTAGATTAGAAGGCTGGCAAGGTCGATAGAAGTATATTGGATATACATTATGTTAATGTGTACTTTACTAGTACTCCTAGTAGCACCAGGGTATTAGATACCGGTTCGATTGCTAAGTGTTAGTAACTCGAAATAAAAACTACGGAATAAACGGAGACTAGCTAAAGGTGAGCTGACGATATGTGTTGGAAGTGTTTCCAATGTTGATATGATCAAGCATCGCACACTCCCTCTACCATCGAGATTGGTGTTTGCGTTGAGCATAGACATGATTGGATTATGTCTATCGCAATACGATTATTCATTTAAGGAGAATAATGGTTACTCTGTTTATTTGAATAATACCTTCAATGGTCTTACACCTAAAATGAATAGTTTATTGAATCTCGATCGTAGTGATACACATGTTCATGCCAAAAGATATAAGATAGTACCACCTACTTGTGGCACTGCCACATAAGTCATATCGGTATAAACCGCATGAAGGAGCTCCATGTTGATGGATCTTTGGGCTCACTCGTTTTTTGAAAAGTTTGAGACATGCGAACCATGTCTATTGGTGTATATGCATGAAGAAACTCCATGCAAATGGACCGTTTGGACTCACTTGATTTTAAATCACTTGAGACATGCAAATCATACCACATGGGCAAGATGACTGAAAGCCTCGTTTTCAGTAAAATGGAACTAGAAAGCAACTTGCTGGAAGTAATACATTTTGATGTGTGCGGTCCAATGAGTGCTGAGGCATGTAGTGGATATCGTTATGTTCTTACTTCACAGATGATTCGAGTAGATGTTGAATATATTTACTTGATGAATCACGAGTCTGAATTATTGAAAGGTTCAAGTAATTTCAGGGTGAAGTTGAAAGATCATCGTGACAAGAGGATAAAATATCTATGATATGATCATAGAGATGAATATCTAAATTACGAGTTTGGCACAGAATTAAGACATTGTGGAAATTGTTTCACAACTGATACAGCCTGGAACACCATAGTGTGATGGTGTGTCCGAACATCATAACTGCACCCTATTGGATATGATGCATACCATGATGTCTCTTATCGAATTACCACAATAGTTTATGGGTTAGGCATTAGAGACAACCACATTCACTTTAAATAGGGCACCACGTAATTCCGATGATATGACACCGTATGATGGTTTAGAGAAACCTAAGCTGTCATTTCTTAAAAGTTTGGGGCTGCGACGCTTATGTGAAAAAGTTTCAGGCTGATAAGCTCGAACCCAAAGCGGATAAATGCATCTTCATAGGACACCCAAAACAGTTGGGTATACCTCCTGTCTCAGATTCGAAAGCAATAAGGGATTGTTTCTAGAATCGGGTCCTTTCTCGAGGAAAAGTTTCTCTCGAAAGAATTGAGTGGGAGGATGGTGGAGACTTGATGAGGTTATTGAACCGTCTCTTCAACTAGTGTGTGGCAGGGCACAGGAAGTTGTTCCTGTGGCACCTACACCAATTGAAGTGGAAGCTTATGATAATGATCATGAGACTTCAGATCAAGTCACTCCCAAACCTCGTGGGATGACAAGGATGTGTACTACTTCAGAGTGGTACGTAATCCTGTCTTAAAAGTCATGTTGCTAGACAACAATGAGCCTACAAGCAATGGAGAAGCGATGGTGGGCCCGGATTCCGATAAATGGCTCGAGGCCATAAAATCCGAGAGAGGATCCATGTATAAAAACAAAGTATAGACTTTGGAAGAACTACTTGATGGTCGTAAGGCTGTTGAGTACAGATGGATTTTTAAAAGGAAGACGGACAATGATGGTAAGTATCACCATTAAGAAAGCTCGACTTGTCGTTAAGATGTTTTTTCGACCAGTTCAAGGAGTTGACTACGATGAGACTTTCTCACTCGTAGCGATGCTAAGAGTCTGTTGGAATTATATTAGCGATTACTGCATTATTTATGAAATCTTGCAGATAGGATGTCAAAACATTGTTTCCTCGACGATTTTCTTGAGGAAAGGTTGTATGTGATACAACCGGAAGGTTTTGTCAATCCTGAAATATGCTAATAAGCATGCAAAGCTCCAGCAATCCTTCTAGGGACTGGAGTAAGCATCTCGGAGTTGGAATGTATGCTTTGATGAGATGATCAAAGATCTTGGGTGTATACAAAGTTTGTGAGAAACTTGTATTTCCAAAGAAGTGAGTGGGAGCACTATAGAATTTCTGATGAATATATGTTGTTGATAGGAAATGACGTAGAATTTCTGGAAAGCATATAGGGTTATTTGGAAAGTGTTTTTCAATGGAAAGCCTGGATTAAGCTACTTGAACATTGAGCATCAAGATCTATAAGGATAGATCAAAACGCTTAATGGTACTTTCAAATGAGCACATACCTTGACATGATCTTGAAGCTGTTCAAGATGGATCAGTCAAAGAAGGAGTTCTTGCCTGAGTTGTAAGGTATGAAGTTAAGACTGAAAGCTCGACTATGGCAGAATAGAGAGAAAGGACGAAAGTCGTCCCCTATGCTTAAGACGTAGGCTCTACAGTATGCTATGCTGTGTACCGCACCTGAAGTGTGCCTTGCCATGAGTCAGTCAAGGGGTACAAGAGTGATCCAAGAATGGATCACAGGACAGCGGTCAAAGTTATCCTTAGTAACTAGTGGACTAAGGAATTTTCCCGATTATGGAGGTGGTAAAAGAGTTCGTCGTAAAGGGTTACGTCGATGCAAGCTTAACACCTATCCGGATAGCTCTGAGTAGAGATACCGGATGCATATAATGGAGCAACAATTTAGAGTAGCTCCAAGTAGAACAGTTATTTGGAATAGCTCCAAATAGAACGTGGTAGCTACATCTAGGAGATGACATAGAGATTTGTAAAGCACACACGGATCTAAAAGGTTCAGACCCGTTGACTAAAACCTCTCTCACAAGCAACATGATCAAACCCAGAACTCATTGAGTGTTGATCACATAGTGATGTGAACTAGATTATTGACTCTAGTAAACTCTTTGGATGTTGGTCACATGGCGATGTGACCTGTGAATGTTAATCACATGGCGATGTGAACTAGATTATTGACTCTAGTGCAAGTGGGAGACTGTTGGAAATATGCCCTAGAGGCAATAATAAATTGGTTATTATTATATATTTCCTTGTTCATGATAATCGTTTATTATCCATGCTATAATTGTATTGATAGGAAACTCAGATACATGTGTGGATACATAGACAACACCATGTCCCTAGTAAGCCTCTAGTTGACTAGCTCGTTGATCAATAGATGGTTACGGTTTCCTAACCATGGACATTGGATGTCGTTGATAATGGGATCACATCATTAGGAGAATGATGTGATGGACAAGACCCAATCCTAAGCCTAGCACAAAGATCGTGTAGTTCGTATGCTAAAGCTTTTCTAATGTCAAGTATCATTTCCTTAGACCATGAGATTGTGCAACTCCCGGATACCGTAGGAGTGCTTTGGGTGTACCAAACGTCACAACGTAACTGGGTGATTATAAAGGTGCACTACAGGTATCTCCGAAAGTGTCTGTTGGGTTGGCACGAATCGAGACTGGGATTTGTCACTCCGTGTAAGCGGAGAGGTATCTCTAGGCCCACTCGGTAGGACATCATCATATGCGCAATGTGACCAAGGAGTTGATCACGGGATGATGTGTTACGGAACGAGTAAAGAGACTTGCCGGTAACGAGATTGAACTAGGTATTGGATACCGACGATCGAATCTCGGGCAACTAACATACCGATAGACAAAGGGAATTGTATACGGGATTGATTAAGTCCTTGACATCGTGGTTAATCCGATGAGATCATCGTGGAACATGTGGGAGCCAACATGGGTATCCAGATCCCGCTATTGGTTATTGACCGGAGAACGTCTCGGTCATGTCTGCATGTCTCCCGAACCCGTAGGGTCTACACACTTAAGGTTTGATGACGCTAGGGTTATAAAGGAAGCTTGTATGTGGTTACCGAATGTTGTTCGGAGTCCCGGATGAGATCCCGGACGTCACGAGGAGTTCCGGAATGGTCCGGAGGTAAAGATTTATATATAGGAAGTCCTGTTTCGGCCATCGGGACAAGTTTCGGGGTCATCGGTATTGTACCGGGACCACCGGAAGGGTCCCGGGGGGTCCACCGGGTGGGGCCACCTACCCCGGGGGGCCACATGGGCTGTAGGGGGTGCGCCTTGGCCTACATGGGCCAAGGGCACCAGCCCCAAGAGGCCCATGCGCCTGGGGAAACCCTAAAGGAAGAGTCCCAGCAGGGGAAGGCACCTCCTAGGTGCCTTGGGGGGGAAGGACTCCTCCCCTGGCCGCCGCCCCCTTGGAGATTGGATCTCCTAGGGGCTGGCGCACCCCCCCCCCCCCCTTGGGATCCCTATATATAGTGGGGTAGGAGGGCCTCTCAAACACACCTTTTTGCCTTTGGTGCAGCCCCTCCCTCTCTCCCAAGTTCTTCTCCTCTTCTGGTTGCTTGGCGAAGCCCTGCAGGATTGCCACGCTCCTCCACACCACCACGCCGTTGTGCTGCTGTTGGATGGAGTCTTTCCTCAACCTCTTCCTCTCTCCTTGCTGGATCAAGGTGGGAGACGTCACCGGGCTGTACGTGTGTTGAACGCGGAGGTGCCGTGCGTTCGGCACTTGGATCATCGGTGATTTGAATCACGACGAGTACGACTCCATCACCCCGTTCACTTGAACGCTTCCGCTAGCGATCTACAAGGGTATGTAGATGCACTCTCCTTCCCCTCGTTGCTGGTCTCTCCATAGATTAGATCTTGGTGACATGTAGGAAAATTTTTGAATTTGCTACGTTCCCCATCAACAATTGGCTCCTACATATTCTACGAAGATCTTTATCGGTCAGACCGCATAACAACATACGTTGTTCCCTTTGTCATCGGTATGTTACTTGCCCGAGATTCGATCGTCGGTATCCAATACCTAGCTCAATCTCGTTACCGGCAAGTCTCTTTACTCGTTCCGTAATACATCATCTCGCAACTAACTCATTAGTTGCAATGCTTGCAAGGCTTATGTGATGTGCATTACCGAGAGGGCCCAGAGATACCTCTCTGACAATCGGAGTGACAAATCCTAATCTCGAAATACGCCAACCCAACATCTACCTTTGGAGACACCTGTAATGCTCCTTTATAATCACCCAGTTACGTTGTGACGTTTGGTAGCACCCAAAGTGTTCCTCCGGCAAACGGGAGTTGCATAATCTCATAGTCATAGGAACATGTATAAGTCATGAAGAAAGCAATAGCAACATACTAAACGATCGGGTGCTAAGCTAATGGAATGGGTCATGTCAATCAGATCATTCAACTAATGATGTGACCTCGTTAATCAAATAACAACTCTTTGTTCATGATTAGGAAACATAACCATCTTTGATTAACGAGCTAGTCAAGTAGAGGCATACTAGTGACACTCTGTTTGTCTATGTATTCACACATGTATTATGTTTCCGGTTAATACAATTCTAGCATGAATAATAAACATTTATCATGATATAAGGAAATAAATAATAACTTTATTATTGCCTCTAGGGCATATTTCCTTCAATTGTTTCATCAGTACCAATACCAGTTAAACCAACCAATTATCCTTATGTTTGTCCTCTTATGCTTATGATTGGCAATAAATCACAATAGCATCTTTTGTGAGAGAGGGGGAGCGGGTGGTGGGGGGAGTATGTTGTTAATTGGCCTGCAAAAGTGACCCAGCGGTACCCATGCACGTGGCGGGACGTCCCCTGTTTTTTCATTTAGTTTTTTTGGCTTTAACGTCTTTTATTTTCTATTTTTCTTCACTAAAATAATTTGGCTCACAAAAATTGTGATAGTTTTTTTAAAAAAAATCAAGAAATCATAAAATGTTTGTGAATTAGAAAAATGTTTGGGTTCATGAAATGATTGTAGATTCAAAAAATGTTCATGATTTAAAAAAAATCTTTTGGAAATCAGAGAATTTTCATTATTTTAAAAAGGATGTTCTCGTACTAAAAAATGTTTGTAAATTTGAAAAAAAACAAATTTGAAAAATATTCTTAGAACTTTTGTGAAATGTTCGTCAATTCAAATAAAAATCATGATTCCAAAAAGATCATGATTTTCCAACAAAATCCGCAAATTCGGAAATAATTTATGATTTTTTAAAAAATCCCTGAATTTTAAAATTGTCATAATTTGAATAAAATATTTGTGAATTTGAGAAAATGTTCTTGATTGCAAACAGCTTCACTATTTACATAAGATTCAGAAATTTGAAAGATGTATGAAAATGAAAAAGAAAGAAGAAAAAATAAAGGAAAAAAGAAAAATAGAAAAAAATGAAAGAAAATAAAAATGCAAACATGAAAAAGAATAAGCTTTAATACCGCCAAATAGGACTGTCTGTCCCAGTGGGCCAGATTCGGACGAACCCCAGCAGGACCATTTCTATAACCTGCGTAGGGTTGTATAGTGATTGATAATGCAGTCTTATCTCAAGACCATAAAAAAACATATTTTAGAGAAGACACTATTTTTTCCTATTGGCTATTTCTAAGTTTTTATCTTTAATAACTAGATATCTCTAAATATGTTGTGAGATAATTGTTACTAAAAGATTGTCTCTTAATTAATAGAAGACAATTTTTTCTGACGATTACTCTATCCTTCATCTCAGCATTTATTCTTTTTTTTTCTTGAAATGGGCATTTATTCTATTTGTCACTACTAAAATAATATAATCGTGCATGCCCTCAGTTAACCTTTTGCCAGGCGGTTAGATAGAGTACGTACCAAACTCAGAAAGCTTCTGCGGTTAGCAATCCAGTCCAGGAATGGATGTCCGAGGTAGCTTCCCAATTTAGCAGCTGTGTCTTTGGCCACGATGACCTACCTAGCTAGGCTACCTAGCTAGTACTACTAGCTAGGCATTGAGTACGACACATCTTGCCACTATACGGCCGGAACGGTCCCGAACGACTCCCGACAGGCTACCTCGGTCGGCCTGCTGACGCTGTGACGGTTAGCATGCAGTGGTGGTGCTATGCGGCGACGTGCGGCAGAGCGGGCAGCTGGGCCGCCGCCGGAGCCACTGATCGACGCACCGCCGGTGGAACGCGTGCGCGCAGCCGGGCAGCACCCGCAGCTCGTCGCCGTCGGCGTACTCCGCCAGGCACACCGCGCACCCGCGCGCCTCCTCCTTCGCAGTCCGCTCCTGCCGTGCACCGGTAGCCGCCGCCTGATGTTGATGCTGGATTGACGAGGAGTAAACCGTCGTCGGGCACGCGGCCAGGACGGCCTCGTCGAGTCCCGCGGCGGCAGCGGCGCACCTGCCGTTCCCGGCCTCGATGTCGGCCACGCCCTGCCGCGACGAGCTCTGCGCCGCTCGCCGTCGGTTGGAGCAGAAAAATGCGACGAAGGAAAGCACGAGGAGCAGAGCCATGGAGGCGCCGATTAGAAGGCTGTCCCTTGACATGGTCGCAACTCACAACAGGTACTGTCACAGCAAAGCAGGGACAACCTGACCGTGCCACATACATATATATATACCTTCTGCGTGCGCTAAGATTTGCGCCAACGGCCACCTGATGGTCAGATCGAATCTCCGCCGTCGACCACAAAGACGATGGTAATCCCAATACCGATGCCAAGCGTTATACTTCCACAGTCTTACCTTTTCCTGTCACCAATTGTTCCTTGCTTGCTGCGTGCACGATTCCCTGCTGAGATATACAGTAGTATTTGTATTCCTGGGAACTTTCTCTTAAAATTTTAAGTTATCGATTTCTTTTTGTTTTTTTCTGAAACGGAGGCAAAAAATTTGTCTCATCAATTAATTAAGTAGAAAAGAATTGCCCAGTTAATTAACGGAAAAACAGGCGAAAACCGATACAGACCAACTACAGGTGGACTACTCACGGAGTGACCACCATACCCAACACCAAACGTCCACCAACCTGCACACTGTTACAACATGAAGACACCCCAACGAGAGTAACTTTGCCGAAAACCACGGGCACCACCAAATCCACGAAGACAAGCCAGACCATAAGGACAACCCAAGAGACTGGTAACCATCCATCAAGCAGCTGCAGAAGCCTTTCTTGTGGCGTCACTCTTCTTTCCTTTGCTCCTGAGAGCCTCCTCCACAATCGCCTTGCCAGATCCAGGGCTCACCCTCTCCAAACGTTTGAGCAAGCTGTGAAGCTCTATTTCGAAGAGAATCTCATTGAACTTGTCACGCACAGAAACCTGCCCAATGGTCACATGCGAGTGGGTGATTGCAACATCGGAACCTCCACGCTCAACAGAGGCGAGCGACTGGTTGGGCTCCGAAGGATCAGGCGCCAACGCACCAACCGCCTCAACATCATCAGTCACGGGTACCACTGGCACGATGGACTCAGACGTCTCCAGTTGGTCACATGAAAGAGCCTCAGAGTTAGGTGCCAACACACCTATCTCATCAACCTCGCCACTCAAAGACGCCACATGCACAATGGCCATAGATGAGGCATTGACAGAACCAACCAAGTCTCCACAACCCGGAATGGCGGGCGACTGATAGGACTCTGACGGTGGTAGTGAAGGTGGCATGGCCACCACCAAGGACTCCAATGCGCTCAACTCCATCGGTAACACCATAGATATTCCCCACAAAGCTCCTGCAACTCAGGCATAATCTGCAGAACTGGAGCTACGACCTCCGTGATAACTGCATTCCCACGAACAAGCGGCGTCACATGCAGAGCATGAGGAGAAAAATCTCCAAAGCAACATTCAGCATCCTCATCAATGGAACCAACCTGGAGCTCAGGCAACAAAGGCACAACCGATGCAATCTCAAACTTGGCTAGAGCGTCGCGAAGCTCAGTGCGGAGCAGCTCAACCTCCTAAAGAAGCTCCGTGCGCAGCAGGGCAAGCTGCGACTCCAAAGCAGACACCAAAGAGGCGCAGACATTGGAATCCTTGCAACACCCAGATTGAGATCTTGGCGGCGCCGACACACACAACGACGAGTGGCCCACAACCTCAACCCAACTCCTGGCCAGCGAAGGACAAGGCTGGACGGACGGGGAGCGGCTCTTTTTGCTTTGATTTGACAGAGAAAAAGAGCCTCCAAATTTCCAACGGTGTCGTGGCATGTTCGCTATGCAAATGCGACAGCTTGAAAAGAAATGTGTGTCTGCGGATAGTTTAGTAAACAATTACTAGTAATGATGTAGGAACATGATGCTAAAGTAGGTGATTAAGACGGTGAATCGTGCATTTTAGTTGATTATTTATACTATGAATGATGAAGCTAGGTAAATAAGATATTTGACTGCGGTTTGATGTGACAGGATTAGGGATGCAATTTTAAGAACCTTTGGACATCTTCAACGGCAACCCGTAAATTTGCGCCAACGGCCACCTCATGGTCAGATTAAATCTCCGCCGTCCACCACAAAGAGAATGGCAATGACGATGACCATGCCTCGCGTTCTACTTTTACCTTTTCCTGTTAACAATTGTTCCTTGCTTGTTGCGTGCACGATTCCTTGTGGACATACACAGTAGTATTTGTATTAGTGGGACATTTCTCTTAACTGTTACGACTATCAACTTTTTTACTTTGATTTGACAGAGAAAAGAGCTTGCCAATTTTAACCATTAAAGAAGAGGATGTCGCTATTGCAAATGCGACATCTAGAAAAGAAAACTGTGTCTGCTGATAGTATAGTAAACAATTACTAGTAATTATAGATGGAGGAACATGATGCCTTAAGTAGGCGATTAAGATGGTGAATCGTGCTTTATTAGTTGATTGTTTATACTATGAATGATGGAGCTGGGTAAATGAGATCTTTAACTGCACTTTGATATGATTGATGACTCGTTGGACCATTTTGCATACGGTCATCTCATGTTGGAGATTAAGAAAACTCTGGACTCGCGTGGGTTTATTTCGTTGAAAATTGAGTGTCATCAAAATAGAGCTGCTCATAGTTTAGCTAGTATAGCAAGATCTGGTGGTAGCACCGCTTGTTGGTTGTGTCGTGTGCCTCATAGCATTACCCCGTGAAAAAGACTGCACTTTGATGTGACAGGGATTAGGGATGCAAATTTGTTTTTTTTTAAACGAGACAAAAGACTTGCTATTTTCATTAATTAAGAAGAAGTGAGAATTGCCCGGTTAATTGACGGAAAACCGGGTTAAAACCGATACAACCCAACCCATATAACATGGGCACCACCGGCCAACCTAGCCACCGACATGAAACATGAGCTGCAAAGAAGAAAAGACATCCGCCGAGTAGTCGCAAGCGTCATTGTCATCACTGGTTACCTCCGAACGGGCGACTCCGACTTCACCATAGAGCTCCACCAACGAAGCCGCCCCCACAAACAGCTACACAGAGCAATGATGACACATGCCAACAGATGGCCACACGCGCCAACAACTGACAACTCCGACTTTGACGACGAGCCTCACAAGGGAAATATGCAGAACTTGCGCCGACTGTGCCCTAAAGAGCACATCGGGCACGCCGGGAAGATCCGACTACCAAAGCCCGAGCTGCGACCCAAGCTCCTCTTGACGCCATCATTGTTGCCAAACAGAAATCGACGCCCCCGAAACGGCTGCCTCAGCAAACCACGCGGCGAAGATGCCACCCTTCCCAAGCGGCGAAGATGCCACCATCCTACGCGGCGAAGATGCCGCCCTTCCATGCGGCGAAGATGCCGCCATCCACCGGTCTCAGGTTGTAGCCGGCTCCAAGACGATGCCCCCAAGGAGGAAGAAGACGTGAAAACGCCTTCATCGCCCGATCGGATCAAGAGGTTTCCCTCCGGAGCCAAGGCCGCGGGGTGAGGGGTGGAGCACCATACATCAGCGACGCTTCCAAGAAAAAGCGCGACGCCCGCAGGCGCCGCCGTCGCCAGCTCCGGCAAAGGCCGGAAGAAGGATTTCTCCCTGAGATGCTCGACCACCACCAGCCCGTACCGGCCAGCCACAGACCTCCATCAAACCTCCACCAAACCAGCACCGCAGAGCACCGAGGGGAGCCTCCCGTCAGTGCCCGCCCCTGCCAAGGCCGTCCTGCGCGCCCGCCCGACCAGCAGCAGCGGGCAGCCGGGCCCTGGACGCACACCACCATCACCGCCATCGGGCCGACCTCACACCGTCGCCCTCACCAGGCCTGGGGGCAGGAGGTCACCGCCACCACGCCGCAGGAACCGCACCACGCGGAGACAACGAACAAGCTGCAGCAGAAAACCCCCGAAGAACGTCCGGATCCAGCCACGCCCGGCCAGATCCAGCGTCCGCCAGCCTCCCCGCCGGCCATCGAAGCATCACCGAGGCTCCCGCGCCGCCCAGCCGAGTAGAAACAGAGACCCAACTGGAAGCGCCGAGATCTGGAGCACCACGCCCCCGAAGCCGAGCGCCGCCAAGGGAGAGGCAGGAGCACCACCAGGCCCCGCCGCCGTGCCACCCATGCGGCCTCCACAGCTGACAACCGCCGCGAAGACCGGGCCGCCACCCGAGATCCAGAGCTGCCCGCGCCGCTGCGGGCCAGGAGAGCCTCGCTGCCGCCGTCCGCTGCGCGGGCTTAGCCCGGCCGCGTCATTCGGCGGCGGCGAGGTGAGAGGGCGGGGTGGGAGGAGGCGCCGACGGTGCTGGGCTCCGCCTGAGCCGCCCAGAGGCGACGCGGGGGACGGGAGGGACGGGGGTGTCTTGATGCAAATTTGTGGGTACTCTTGGAACATCTCCTGAGTTCAAGCAAATGAATTAGATTTATTTATTTATTTGAAAATTCTAGCTTTAGCTGGCATTTCATTGAGCAATAGCAGAGAGCAGCGGCAAAGGAGACAAGGTGGTTATCCATGGATCAAGGAAAAATAAATAAACTCGCAGAACAAAGCTGCAGCCAGAAGAAAACACTGATACTAAATTTTCTCACGACGGCTCCCCAAACGGGTGCTCAATGCAGGTTGCGCCTGATCTTCTGATTGCTGCAAGAATATCGTTAGCGCTTGCAATCTTCGCTCTAAGTGCATCTGATCCGTTCGTGCTAAATCCCCTAGAGTGTCAGGAGAGCACATATTTTATCCCCCCCCCCCCCCCCCCCCCCGCAACTGCTGTAGAGCTTATGTTGGAAGTCATGATCTCCAGCGAGTTCTTCTTCGTCTGCCAGCAAGTGTAGTGAGGAGCAGCCGTGCCAAAGGGCCACCTTGTCCCAAACCTCCACCGCCAAGTTGCATTGCCAGAAGACGTGACCAGAGCATTCCAGGTTGTGCATGCATAGCTGACAGAAAATAGTGTTTTTCCCGTCCACGACGTTGCATGCGATCATTGCACCAAAGTCGGTTTTGGTGTAGGAGCTAGGGCAAAACTCTGAACTTTCTTGGTGCCCATGCATCCCAGAAGACCTGCTCGAATAACTCCATTGAATCCAAGAATTTGTAAATGGCAAGCAGAGTTGGCTGAGTAGACACACGAGCTTTCAAAATTCTATCTCACTTGGTCTTCTGTGTCACTGTGTAGGGGGACGCAGATCAGGTGACATGCAAACGGCATGTCACCGTGTGCCTCGCGGCCTCCCATCCACCGTCCAGCCAGAATCCAACGGATAGGAGCACTCCAAGGCAAAAACAATATCCAGACATAGACCAAATCGAGCACGGATCAGCAGAAAAATCTGGCGGGGAAGGCAGGGAAAAGGCGGGCTTTGGCACGGCGATTCGCCGGCGTCTCCTCGCCTCGCGGCCTTCGCCGGCCGCCGCCGCCGTCACCGCCCGCCGTCAGCCGTCGTCACTGAGGAGAGGCAGGGACGAGCGCCGTCCTCCGCGGGAACCAGGGCCGAACGCTGCCGCGGGTCGGGGGCGAGCGCCGTCCGCCGCGAGAGCCGGGGACGAGCGCCGCCGCGAGCCGGGACGAGCGCTGCCGCGAGCTGGGGACCGTTCATCATCGTCAGCGACCTCTTCTCAGGTCCCCCCCCCCCTCTCTCTCTCTCTCTCTCTCTCTCTCTCTCTCTCTCTCTCTCTTATTCCATTAGTGCCAGAGGCGGAGCCAGCTCCCGGGCTCGTCCGGCAACTCTTCACTGCAGATTAGTCTGATTACTTGCTTATTACTGTAGTAGTGATTTTTGTTGGGGCAAAGCTAGCTGACATCGCTATGCACGAGCTTTGCCCAGGCTCCTCACGCTGTTTGGCTCCGCCACTGATTAGTGCACTCAGATGCAGGCAACAAAATTGAAATTGGTATTTGTATACTGGTAGAGCTAACCATAATGTACCTCCTGCTGTGGTGTTTGATATAATTGGTTGTCCAGTCACCGGTATAATACTAATAGTGACAAACTATACTCTGAATAAATATGGAGACTTGCAGCACTACATTCTGAAAATATTAGTCAGCACTACACTCTGAATAAATATGGAGACTTGCAGCGAGTTAAGTACTTATGTGCATCTCGATAAGACTATAATCTGCTAAGCTTTGTGGTTTCAACATAGGAACTACTTCTATTTTGAGTCAGCACTACATTTCTGAATAAATGTGGAGACTTGCAGCGAGTATTGTACTTCTATTTTGAGTATACACTGTGGAATTTGGCAGAATTGTGCGTTGTGCGATGGGATCGATTGGCAACAGGATACCCAAAGTTGGTATGCGGTTCAGAAATTCGGATGAGGCTTGGGAGTTCTGGGTGCAATATGGAGGTCACATAGGCTTTGATTTGAGGAAAAGAAATACCATCAGAAGCAGAATTGATGGAACAATCACTTCATGTAGGTTTGTTTGTTCCAATGAAGGCATTCGAAGGAAAAATCAAATAGATCACGAGCCGAAGCGCATTAGAGCTGAAACAAGAACCAATTGTAAAGTTCGGATGATTGTTTCATTTGATCGAGTGGCCAATTTTTTTGAAGTCACCGAAGTTGATTTGGAACACAATCACCTCCTTCAATTGCCACAAACCTGTCACTTGTTGGCATCACAAAGGAAGATTTCAGATGTGCAAGCTTTAGAGATAGAAACGGCCGATGATTCTGGAATTATGCCAAAAGCTTCACATGAGTTTGCATGTCGTCGAGCTGGTGGGAAGTTCAACGTTGGTTACACTTTGACTGACCAAAAGAATCATTTGCGAACCAAGCGGCAGCGGGAGATGGCTTATGGACAGGCCGGTAGTATGTTGAAGTTCTTTCGTGACTAGAGAAGCTCGCAATGGAAGTATAGAAGATAAGGAAGGAAGGAAAGTGGTAGAAGATCCAAAATTTGAAGCTCAACTTCGGTACAGGGATTTGTCTCATCAATTTCACAATGTGGCACATGGAGCAGCCAGCTCCCCACAGTGTTGTTTGCTATTGGCTAATGCACTTGCCTCCGTTGCACCTAGCATACAGGAAATACTCAATGCCACTGGTGCTATGGATGAACCATATAAAGACAAAGAGAATGTTGACCCAAATGTGCAGCAAATAGATGAATTGCTTAGAGCTGCACGACTGAAGAAAAAAGAGGTTCCGGCAACAAAATTAAGGAGAAAGCAAACTTGGCTTGATAAGTTACTCAAGGGGAAGAGTATACCATTGAAATCTACCGCGCCGACCAAAACAGGAGAAAATGTATGCTGCAATTGGTACATGATATGTTTTTATTCTTCTTTTGTAAACTAATTACTATACTTTTCATTGGCAGCCACAAAAGAAGAAGGATGGTGTGCAACAAAAGAAGAAGGATGATGTACAGCCTCAAGTACTAGTGGAGAAGTGTGACAACATCAAAGGAGTAAATATCAAGCCCCAAGAGTGCAATGCTATCATGAGTTTCACCCAGCTCTTGACGGCTCCGCCTTGTGGTGAGGATGATCTGTTCTAGCGTGCAAGCCTGCTAGAAGTATTTTGGACATAGTTAAGTGTAGTATTTTGGGCTAACTATAGTCGTCTTTTGGAGCCTAAGTGTACAAATCAGATGGCACTAAATGGCTGTTAAGAGCTCACTGAATTCACTGGAAAGTGGTACTGAAACTTCAAATCATGTACTTCTGAATTACTTGTGATGAAGTGGGTTCTCTGAATCTAAATAGTGATGAATGGCATGTCTGAATTTCTTATGAATATGAATGTAAACAGTATATTTGACTGTTGTTTGTACTGTTTCCGGACTAAAAGGCTGATGTTTATATTTTGTATTGTTCAAAACTGAATCTCTTGTGAATCTGAGTGCAAACAGTATTTTGACTGTTGCTTGCACTGTTTCCGAACTAAAAGGTTGATGTTTGTATTGTATTTTGTTCAAAACACTTGTTTGTACTGTTGAATGACTAAAAGATTTGTATCTGTATCATATAAAATTCAAAACTGTGAAGTTTCAGAGGGTATGGGCTGAAAACTATGAAGTCTGAATGTTTTTGCCTTGGAGTGCTGCTGTCCGTTGGATTCTGGCTGGACGGTGGATGGGAGGCCGCGAGGCACACGGTGACATGCTGTTTGCATGTCACCTGATCTGCGTCCGTGTAGGGAGACAACACTCTGCTGCAAATTCTCCTGCAAACAGACCAACTGCTGAAGCAGAGGAGTGATGTTGTCGTGCACAAGATCATTGATACAACTGTCGTTAGTGAGAGTCGCAGCCACCAATTTATCAACGGGAATGTCTCCGATGATCTGGACGCTCATTGGTGGTCCAGATCTGCGGGTCTCTGTTGGTGTCGTCGACGATGGCGGCTGCCGTTTCCCCTCTTGGAGGCATCATCGTGGAACTCCTCTTCGTCTACAAGGGGTTGGGCTTTCCATTTGAAAACATAAGCTTCAGATGGTTTTCGGAGTGGGCGACGGTGGCGTCTTCATCATTTCCCCTTGGGGGCATTGCTTGGAAGAGCTAGCTTGTACTTGGTGCACATGGTGTTCTCTTGCGTCGGGTCTGGTGGATGTCGAGGCAGTGGCCCCGGAGGGCTGATGTACAATTTCTGCCATTTTAAATAAAATACTTGATTCTTTCCCTAGGGAGAAGAGAGAAAAGGCAAGAGATTGACAAGATGGGAGCAAACGGTCTTTTTTCTAGCCATCCCACTTCCATTAGCCAAACATGCTACGACAACCCTTGTTGATTGATGAAATTCTTTTAATTTGTCTAATTCACATCTAGATGTTTTTTATGGATATCACATCTAAATTTCCACAAATACACAGCAACAAAAAATAAAATAAAAAGCCGAGAAAAAAATAGACCACAAACATAGTGGACATCCACGAGACAACACACGAGTAGCAAAATCCAGTCTCTCCCGGGGCAGCTAGCCAACAGGTTGCGAACAGCAAACGAAGCTACTCTGCAGGCACGCTTTCCGGCAAACATACTCCTGACACGAAAAATCTTGGTCGTAAAAGGCTCTATTTATACTACTACTGACACGTGAACCATTGACGCGTGCAACAAGCAACGTAAATGAGTATACTTTGACGAGGAGCGGCCGGTTAATAGTCAAACGTGATGCCTAATTAGCTTGCCAATTACTACAACGACCGCGGAAATTTGGATTTGGACCGAGCTACTAGTTCCTTGGCAGTGAGTATTTATATGGAGCGGCTACAGGTTAATCGACTGATTGTAGAATGTGGTCAGTCGATTACTACAACAAAGGAAAAGAAAAGAGGACAGAAGAAAACTGACTGACCCAAAGTTAGGGTCAGTCGATCAGCCCAACAACCAAACTGGCTGAAAAAAAATTCTCTTGCCCTCTTCTGCCTTCTGTCCAGCCCAAAAAAAAGGGCCTGGCAATATGTGACGACCTGACAATTCGGTGTTTTGATTTTGATTTTGATATCTTGAAAATTCTCTTGCCCTCTTCTGTCTTCTATGTTTTGATTTTGCTACTGCATCTTATGTGACGACCTGACATATTCAGAATTTAAAAACAGAACACCTCCCTAAAGGCAGAATTTAAAAATGCCAAGAAGGAATTGAATTTGCATATTCAGAGAACTAAACTTGCAGTTGTTGACCAAAAGCAACATACAAAGAAGTATAGTGCTAGCATGCATACATATGTACAAAAAGATAACCACAAGATCTACACCTAGTTGTACTACAAATTGTTTAACTACAGTTAAAGCAGAACCCCATCCTGAAATCAGAATCTAAAATTTCCATGCATATACTGAATTTGCATATTCGGAGAACTAAATTTGCAGTTGTTGACCAAAAGTAACATACAATAAAGTATAGTGCTAGCACGCATACATATGTACAAAAAGATAACCAAAATATTTTGACAATTTTCACCTATTTGTACTACAAAATGTTTAACTACAGTCAAGGCAGAACACCTACCTGCAGGCATAATCTGAAAATTGCATGCACATACTGAATTTGCACAATCAGAAAACTAAACTTGCAGTTGTTGATCAAAAGCAACATAGAAAGAAGTGTAGTGCGAGCATGCATAGATATGTATAAAAATCACCTAGTTATACTAGAAAAATTGTTAAACTACAGTTAAGGCTGAACACCTCCCTGAAGCCATAATCTATAATATCCATGAACTGACTAAATTTACATATTCAGAAAACTAAGCAACTAAGCTTGCAGTTGTTGTTGAGTAGCAACATAGAAGAACTATACTATGAGCATGCATACTACAGCATCTTGACCTGCTTGTGCTAGAAATTATTTAACTACAAGTAAAATCAGAACAACACTCTCATGGCAGAATTTTAAATTTGCATATTCAGAGAACTTAACTTTCACTTGTTCTTCAACAGCAACACGCAAGAACTATAAATACGAGCATGCATACATACTTACAGAAATATAACTATCACATCTAGGGCTAAAGAAGTTGTCAAAGTAAAAGTTTCTAGCACATACTTGTTGATATGCAGTACAGCTCCCTAAAGAAGTTATCTATGTTGAAATTAAATGTGCATATTCAGAGAGATAACCATAACAAGAACAAGTCAACACAAAAAAACCCAAGAAATATAGAAAACAACTTCAAAAGAGAAAGGATCGATGTACTTGCAAAAATCTACCTAAACCTAATTATTGCATTCTCATTACTGCAAGTAATAAAATGCACGAGCATGACTATGAGTACAACTATAATTACAGCAAAAGCCTAATTCATAAATTCAAAGACTACAATTAAAAATTGCATGTTCATCATATTAAACTTGCACACATTTTACAACAGCAAGATTCATATTAGCCTTGTTGATATGCTGATTTAGGTTTTATTGGAAGCAGATACTTTGATATGTACAAAAGAATTCAAGCTATATGTAATACAGAGTACCTCACTGTATTCACGATTATAACTATACTTGCATAATTGATCAATATCAACTGGATTTAGATCATGGAAAGACAAATTATAGTTCCATCTATATAACTAATTACAAAGACAATCGCGACATAGGATGGGAAACAACACCTAAAATACACAGGTTTCATATTAGCCATGAAAAAATGCAGTGGCTAAGTAAACACATACACATAGATTGATATCTACAAAATAAGTCAAACTATAAAAGAAATGATTAATACAACTCACCATCCTCCTGAAGCATTCCTCATCAAGGACAACATAAACAACTTCAGGTACTTCATCAAAGTCGGAACGGTGGAGGACTCGAACCCAAGGCCATTACGTTTTTCTATAGATGAATGAATTTTGGGAAGCCTATCACCCTTCCTGAAGATTAAAATCGAAATCATAAACATAAGTGTAGACACAAATTTTGTTGCCGTAGCAACCACTCCTATTACAGTATCCAACTATTATAACTACGAAAAAACATACTGCTAATGAATCTAGTTATCTTAATTGCTGATGCACGATAAAGAAGTTGCACAGAATAAGTATCAGCAGCAACACCAACATGCAGTAGCAAAACATATTAGAGTATAAAATCTTGCTGACAGACACCACTGTTGCGTCAGCGGACAATTGCAATAGCCACTGTTTTGGTTGTCATGGCTGCCAGCCATTAGCATTACGATTAACTTCCACATGATGACACTAATTATATCAAAATTGCATTTCTAGGATACAGAGATTCAAAATCAGAAGGAACAACTACACTCGATCAAAAAGAATTCTATACAAGGTAAGCAACAGTGGTATAAAAATAGTTGTAGAGGCATAGGTACTTTGCATGCCATGGAAGCCATTATGCTATCATTGCATCAATTAGTACTATGCTTTCATGTCATATCAAGATATTAAAAAGATAATTGCATATGCAACCTACAGAAGTTGCACAACTTCATTATGAGCAACAACAACTTCATGGTGGAGCAGACCATACTGTCAACAAGGTGAGGAACACTGAATAAAAATGGATGCAGAGGCAGAAGTTTCAAAACTCTAGTTTAACTTACCCCCAAAAAATAACTAATAATCTAAAATTGCTTATGTAGGTGCCAAAAATTACACAACAGGAATATCAGCAAGTGCACTCTCATGATACAACCAACAAAAACACAAGGTAAGCATCAGCAGTGACTATAATGTAAGGAATTAGATTTGCATGCTGAAGTTGCTAGCAACATGAAAAACCATTGTTATGGTTGCAATATAATAATTTTGAAAAACAAAATTATAAAACTAAGAAGTCTGAACATTGCATTTGCAGGTCCAAAGAGTTGTACAAATAGATAACTAGCAGAAAGGATTAGTGGAGAAAGTTGTCGCCAAGGGAAAATCACTTGCTCAGGTTGTGGCACTATCATAACATTACATGTTGCACAGATGTCAGAAAAGAGACATGGGAGAAAACAAAGAAGGAACGTTAACATTATTATGGGAAGTAACTATGAAGAAAATCAGTAATGAGCATTGCAAAAATATGAATTTTAAGAAACTATAAACGACCAAAATACCTATAGGAAGTGGCGTTCCACAAAATATTTTCTACCTTGAATTCCAACTTATCTTCAAAGATTGGAAAAGGACACTGTGACCTGCAACAAAACAATATCAGCAAGCTCAAAACCATAGTTGTAGAAGTTTGAAATAAACACAAGGAAAGATTACATGTTCAAATTGACAAAGATAGGGACAGAGTACCCCAACTTTTCAAATTAGAAACAAAGAAGATGACCACTACATAGCCTACAAACAAATTTATAATAGCCAAATAATAAAACGACAGACCAAAGTTTCGCCACTAATTTCAATGATATTCAGTAGTGGTCGCAAACATTACACAACCAGATTGCAAAAGAAAATTCAACCTAGGTAACGAAGAGGTGACAGTTCAACTTGACAACATGGGACAAACTACTACAAAATCTAAAGACGACATCGTACTAGCTGCCTATAAGGCATACAGTTCCAAAAGCAGACGCAATATGTCTTAAGACCAAGCTTGAACCATACACTTCAAACAGAGCAGGAAGCCGCAGCAGCACCAGCATCACCACCAGATCCACTAGCATCACCACCAGGAGTGTTAGTGGGGACTACACAGAACACCACGATGTCCGATGGAACAAAAGGAACTCGAAGCTGGGCTCTTGTCACTGTTGATATCTTCAAGACCTTGGGACATAAACCCTTGCGAAAACTAAACATAAAAACTAATCAAATGACATGAAAATTGCACACCAACATAACTAACAAAAAAAAGACGCCACACCAAGTTTATATCATTTTGAGATGAATAATGTTATTTATCCTCAAATAGAAGAGTTGAGATACCACACCAAGTGGTCAAATGGCACTTTCAGAGTCAAACAAAACCCACCTAAATTCAGGCTTAACTATGAATCTAGTTGTACATCCATTTGGTTGAAATCTGTCAAGTGCAGACAGTTTAACATTGACGAGGCTGACAATTGTACATGTTAGTATCCTAGTTGCAGTCAATGCTAGCTTCAGACAATCGGTTACAGAGTTGCAGAATATGTCAATTCAAAAGTTAAACGCCTTAAGTCAGATAGAAATTGACAAAAGAGAACTGAACCATGCATCAGAACGCACTTGATTAAGAGAAGGGACTGCAATTTTATTCCTTAAACAAAATCAATGTTGGTTCAGTCTTCAGGCTGGTGATTTCAACGACTGTTCTCAAAGCTTCTTGTATACCTAACCAAGATCTATATATCATAGGGAGAAATCAAAAGAAAAAAAGAAATGGAAGAACACATACCTAAAGCCTCCCCTAGCACACCTCACAGGAAGCAGAGAAAACCCTAACCAGTGACACCTCGAAATCCCTGCAAAATAGATATCAACAGAAACAACAAATGAATAACTTAAAATAGCAAATGTATCATACAGAAAAAGAAATGAATTGGGGTGGGGGAGGGGGGGGGGGGGGGCATGAAGCACAAAGCCTCCACGGTCAGAGGTGGGGGGCAAAGAGTAGTGAAGACCGTGGATAAGAGAGGAGAAGAGCAGTGAAGCAGAAGAGACGACAGAGAGAGCGGCTTTCCTCTACGGGCTGGGCTGCAGCTAAACGGGTGAAGGAATAGCCTCGGCCCAATAACGATACGACTGACCCACTTCAAGGTTCAGTCGATTTTTACACAACCGAAACAACTCATGGTACAGAACGAATCACAGAACAAAATCAATGGGTGAAAAATCGACTGACTCAAAGATCAAAAATCAGCTGACTGAAAAGTAGCTAAATTGGTACTGTATTTATATGTCCGGGGCTGATGCCAGAGATCTGATTTGATCTCGACCGTCTCGACCGTGACGTGGCCGGCAGCTCGACGCACGCACGCACGGACAAATCACAAACCAATCATATAGGTACATAGAAGCTGCACGGCCAGGTTGTAGTATACCATGCCGGGCTCCACCGTGCTGCTGATCGGCGCCTCCATGGCCGCGCTCCTCGTCATCTCCCTCTTCACCTTCCTCTGCTCCAACCGGCGCCAGGCGCACCGCGCGCCGCCGTCGCTGTCACAGCGGAGCGTCGTCGACGTCGAGCTCGGCCACGGGTGCGCGGCCGCAGGCATCGACGAGGCCGTCCTAGCCGCGTACACGACCACGGTGTACTCCTCGGCGGGGAGGCGACGGGGCGGATGCCAGATGGCTGCTGCCGACGCGTCGGCCGACGGTGACCAGCCGCCCGACGACACGGACACGGACACGCACACGACCTGCGCGGTTTGCCTGGCGGAGTACGCGGACGGCGACGAGCTCCGGCGGCTGCCCGGCTGCAACCACGCGTTCCACCGGCTGTGCGTCGACGAGTGGCTCCGGCGGCGGCCGAGCTGCCCGCTCTGCCGTACGTCGCCGCCTGCGGCCACCACCGATGACTCCTGAACCACCACGGCGTAAGGTAGCATGTCGATCGGGACCATGCATGCATGCCGTTGCCGTATAGCGGCGAGACCGAAATGCGGCGTAGTACATGGCATGTCTCGTACGAACAAACAAGAAATGTTCCGTACGAAGCTGCCATGAATGTTGTAAAGTAGAGTCCGTGGGTAGGTCGTCATGCATTGGCATGTACCCATGTGAGACCATGTCCCGGTCAGCTAAGACAAGCTTAGCTTCGGCATTCATGTCCGTAGGAGAGCATAGATGCATCCGACCGAGTTTGGTTATGTGTATTTCACAAAAAAAATATTTTCATTACTTATTCATCTTCAATCATGATAGTACAACGAACACCAGAAATAATAAAATTTACATCCAGATCCGTAGACCACCTAGCGACGATTACAAGCACCGAAGCGAGCCGAAGGCACGCCGCCGTCATCGCCCCTCCATCGCCGGAGTCGGGCAAACTTTGTTGTAGTAGACAGTCGGGAAGTAAATGAATAACAAACCAGCTCAAACAAATTTTCACACATAACAAACCGCTGATCAGTAACATCTATACCCAGAATTACCGGTATACTCCATATGATCTGGCAACTTTTTCTTAACCTGGCGAAACGTTGGCCATTTTATTTAATCAACCAAAAGTGTATTTCACACTTGAATAAACACGGTGACAAAGGAGAGGAGGCGACAACTTGAATAGAGCCAGTGTATGGACCTCGAGCAAAGGAGAGGAGGCGACAACACAACAATGCGCCCAAAATATACACCGCGCCTAGGCGTAATAATCACTGTTTCAACCTGTCAGAATAGGGTTTTCATTCGTAGCTGCCACATCCCAGTCCACCCCATGCATAAGGAAATGACTAACAACCCACCTACCCGCCACCTTCAAACTAGATCTGAAAGAGGAAAAAAGAACAAATCAGAAACCCTAGCTTTTCTAGGTAACCATGTCCATCAACAAAAAAGGAACAAATCAGAAACCCTACCTTCTACTAGAGAGACATATCGGAAGGGATGAGAAGGTGAAGAAGAACCACCCACGTATCGCCCGAGACGAGAAGCAGAAGAGAAGCGAAAATTGGGGGCGGGGGAGACACACGAACGAGGAAGATGAGGAAACAGAAGCAGTAGAACCGGTCGCCCTCTTCCTATACAAAACCGGACAAAAAAGGGCCAGCTTAATTACCGGTGAAGGATGTGCGGCGCCCATCTAAGGCAAAATAAGGTTTGTCCCAAAAATCCCTCAAAAAAAAAAGGTTTGTCTCAAGAAAAAAAAGGCGGCAGCGCTGGGAAAAGGCCTATGATTGGCCCCATGTCCTAGCTCTCCCACAGGAAGATATAGAGCCCAATGAAGTTCCCACATACAGACAAGAGCCCAATGAAGCAAGAGAAGAAATAGAAATTAGTATATTATAGATTTGCATGAGTTATCCGTATAATATATTACTATGCTTGGACAGGGAAAAACTAAAGGTAAGTCTCAGTCAAGTGATATAGTATAAGAAGAGAAAAAGAAAAAACTGAAAATATTTTTTATACAAATCTTCATGCAAAATCAAAGAAATGTAGCATCGACTGAGACATAACAAAGTCTAAGTCAACTGAGACTTAGTAAAACTGAAAAGCTGAAATAAACGTGACCGAAGTCGCTGCATCATCTGCAATCTGACGAGGCACAACGATCTTCTTTCTTTCTTTTTTTGCATCGAGAGGCACAACGATCTGCCTCCTCTGTATGTACTTTGCTATCTCTCTGTGGCGGCTGTGGCTGCATACATACTAGTAGTGCGTTTTTCTAGAATGAAGGCTCAAGAAAAGTCCGACTTTGAATTAACAAAGCCATCAACCGGTTAGAGATTACACAAGGCCACCATAACAACCAACTGGAAACAGAAAAGAAAAACAAACTGCAGATACATGGTGATGCTGAAGCAGCTTGCAAGCCCCAAAGACTACATGCCCTATAGAAGTAAATAGAATAAGCACTAGCTTGTAGTCGACGGAGTCCTCCGAGTGAACTTAAATCAGTAGGGCAAACAGAGAGGAACTTCGGGTGGAGCCAATGCCCAACGTCGATGAACTGTGCCCTCATCTACCCTGGAAGGTGCACATCGAAAACATGCCGCTCCTCTCCGGAGGCAACCCCTGCCCCTCGCCTTGGCTCGAAAGGCGCCGGACCGCCGAAAGATGGAATTGCCCCCCCCCCCCCCCCTAGAGCAAGGAAAGGGCATGATTCTGGGCACCAAAGGAGATACTCAGCTCGACACGCCACTGCACGAAGGATACCAGACAAAAGTCCACACCGCGGCTCACAGATACACACACGAAGAGGAAAAACAGCACAAGGAGCCGCCACTGAACAAACAAATAACGAGAAGAAAATGGAGCATCCATATCTGGAATCAGATCAACCCGCAAAAATCAGCTCCGTGCCCTTGCAACCGCATATGGTTGCTGCCAACACAAAGGACAGGATCCCTATCCCCTCCCTGCCCAACACAAAGACGTTGAGCAAGCAAGCACAGATCGGCCAACGGCCAAATCGAGAAGACAGCAGACCAACAATAATTCATAGACAAAGAACCATGCTCCAAATCCCTCGCCGAAGATGCAGCAACCCAGCCACCACCGTACAGCACCACAACACTCTCCCACCTTGCCCAAGCCGGCACCTTCAAGAAGGAGGCGGCGCATGACACGCCGTTGTCGACCTGTCTCAGCAAGACAAGGGATTTCTCCCGGGCATGGAGCGGGAGGGAGAGGGCACGAACCACGACGACGCCTCCGAGGAGGGGAACGACACCGACCGATGTCGCCGCCGTCGTGGCTAGAGCACACCAGCCAAGGATTCCTCCCGATTCGGTCCGCAACTCCAGGCAGCCCAACAACGGATCCGGCATCCAGAGGCCACCGACGACCAGATCCAGCGGGGCAAAGTGTTGCGTGGGGGAGGAAGGTTGCCTTCAGATCCAGCCGCGAGCGAGGAGGGCGCAACACCTGCTGCGACCGGCGACAGCTCCCGACGTCCCTCGCCACCCTCGCGGCGCCGCCACTTGCAGCAGAAGACAGCGCCGCCTCGGCGTCCGGAGCCCTCCGGTCGGGAGCAGTAGATCCTGGCGGGAGGGAAGGTGTAGGAGACATGTACGTACGCGAGCTAGCTAGCTACACCATCCGTTGCCGCCCTAGGAAATGAAATGGTCCCGACATGATACGACACGACACGACAGGCAATCTATCCCGGGCATTAGCTAGGCAGTTTGTTTGTTTTGTTTGTACACTGAACAAAGATGATGTGCCAAGGGATGAATACAAGACGCATGCACTACCGTCTACCGTGTTCCTCTTCTACACTCTGCTCTAGCTAGTGCATGCATGCGTGCATGGAGGCTCCGTGAGACATTTCTTCCGGCGCGGACGTAGATGCACTCGTCGCGTATGTTGCTCCCTACAAGACATGCAAAGTTCTCGACCTCGTACGACACGTTTTGGCGCTATAAGGACGCCGTGACCGTTCAGGAGTCGATAGCCACAGGCGGCTACGTGCGGCAGAGCGGGCAGCTCGGCCGCCGCCGCAGCCATTCGTCGACGCACAGCCGGTGGAACGTGTGCCGGCACCCCGGCAACCACCGGAGCTCGTCGCCGTCTGCGTACTGCGCCAGGCACACCGCGCATGTCGTGTTCGTGTCCGTCTCCTCGGGCCGCTGGTCACCATCGGCCGACGCGGCGGCAGCAGCCATCTGGCTCTGTCCTTCGCCCCGTCGCCTCGCAGACGACGAGTACACCGTGGTCGGGTACGCGGCCAGGACGGCCTCGTTGATCCCGCACGGCGGTCGCCCCAGGCCGAGCTCGAGGTTGACGAAGCTGCGCTGTGACGGCGACGCGCGGTGCGCCTGGCGCCGGTTGGAGCAGAGGACGACGGTGGAGAGGGAGACGCCGAGAAGCGCGGTCACGAAGGCGCCGATCAGCAACACAGCGGAGCCGGGCATGGTGGTCGATGGCAGCAGTATCGTAGTACAACCTGTCCGGCCGGCCACGTCACAGTCGATATCAAGCTGTCAGCCCCGTACATATATATACTCACTGCCAAAGAATTAGTTCGGTCCAAATCCAAATTTACGCGCTAGTCGTAATTGGCAAGCTAATTAGGCATCACGCACGTTTGACTATTAGTTAATTATAATTACCGGCTCTTTCTCGTCAAAGTAATATACTACGACCACCGTGTAACTTTGCCAAGTAAAAAGAGCCTGCAGATTAGTCTAGTACTACTAGCTGTTTTGCGGGGTTCATGCGTTGAAAGAGGTTTAATTTCTGAGCATTTCGTAACCCGTTGGCTAGCTGCGCCCTGCTTGGAGACTCTGGAATCTCGAACTTGTTAGAGCATTTACGGCCTGTCGGCCTCAATAAGCAAATCTCATCCCTCAAACGTTTGCGGACACGTCTGGACAGCAGCCGGGCTTGTCCGTTTTAACCCTTATATTTTGTCTTAAATAATCACGCACCTCAAATATTTCTCCCTACTTCAAGGCACTGCGTGCGACCTCGCCAGAGCAGGTAACGACCATGGCGGCGAGCTCCGGCGCTGATCCTCACGGGCGCGCGAGCTCCAACGCTCCGCGGGCACATGCTCGAGCGCACACGCAGCGGTTGTGCACGCAAGCCACCGGACGTGGCCAGCGGCTCGCAGCTAGCTAGCTAGCTAGCATGCGGGCCGGGCTGCACAAACCGGACGTGGCCAGGAGGGGAGCAGCGGTGGGCACGCGGGCGGCCGGCCGGCACGCATGGCTAGGACGTGAGCAGCGGCGGGCACGCAGTGACTAGGACATAACGGCGAGCTAGGACGCGAGCAGCGGCGGGCACGCGGGCGGCTAGGACGCCGACGGCTAGGAAGCGAGGCGCGGCGGGCACGCGGGCGGCCGGCGGGCAGCATGCACGCAGCGGCTAGGACGCGGGCGGCCAGCCAGGACGCGAGCAGCGGCGTGCACCCAGCTGCTAGGACGCGCACGACTGGTGGGCATGAAGCGGCTAGGACGCGGGCGGCCAACAGAGAGATGAGAGAGAGACAAAGGAGTGTGTGGCTGCATGTGGGACCACGTGGGAGGGCTGTGACATGGAGTGGGGTGCCCGGGCGCAAAAATGCTAAACGTACGGGCTCCTACAGACTTTTAGAGGCTCCTTCCTAACCAACCAAACATGCCCCCCTCCGATTTTTAAGTGGGTGGGGCCCCAACCTAACCTTAATTCAATCACAATTTGACAGCTTAAACACATCCTGTAAGGCCTGTAATCTCTTGTATGTGTAGCATTACCGGCCCCGGCGTGACCAGCCTGATATCATCCTCAGATTTAAGAAGGATTTGAGGTATGCCGGTGAGTTCGGGTGTTTAGGGATAAAATAAATGGCCGGTTTGGTTAAAGTTTTTTTAACCGAATAGAAGTTTTAGACATTTAAGAAGAAAATGGGGGTCTGGATTTAAATGCTCTTGGCAGCACTAGTCTCTGTGTCATCTCGTTGAATGAAACGGAGCTGGAGCAAAAATTTAGCGGCCAGAAGCGAAAATGCTACTTCCTCCTTCCATCTATATAGGGCATAATCATTTTTCGAGGCTAATTTTGACCAAGTGTTATCTCTACTTCTAATGAACGAGTTGGTGAATCGTCTCCGCAGTTTATTTTTGCTGGGTTTTTTTCGTCTCTCCTCCCACCACCCCCTTCCACCCTGGTCCATCGGTTTATTTTTCTCTCCATTCTTTATTACAAGCAGAACTTTCCTAACGTATAACAAATCACGGATCGAACTTCCTTAAATTATGCAAATCAATCGATTTCTTTTATTGGTTCAATTTGTCTTAGGAAACGAATAACAGTTTTTCAGGAAACAAATAATACATTTTAATCTAACTTCCTTAAATTATGCAAATCAATCGATTCCTTTTATTTGTTCAATTTGTCTTAGGAAACAAATAACAGATTTGCAGGAAACAAATAATACATTTTAATCTAACTTCCTTAAATTATGCAAATCAATCGATTCCTTTTATTGGTTCAATTTGTCTTAGGGAATAAATAATAGATTTTCAGGAAACAAACAATACGTTTTAATCTAACTTCCTTAAATTATGCAAATCAATCGATTTCTTTTATTGGTTCAATTTGTCTTTGGAAACAAATAACAGATTTTCAGAAAACAAATAATACATTTTAATCTAACTTTCCTAACTTATCTAAATCAATCGATTTCTCTTATTAGTGAAATTTGTTTTAGGAAACAAATAACAGACACGTCACAACTTTCCTCCCAATAAATAGTTTCTTAACATTTGCAAACTTTCATAATCAGACATGTCACAAACGGGCAGGTACTGATATCACGTTACCAAACAATAAAACCCCATTTGCATAGAAATCAGTTGAAAAATCTTAACTTTCCTAAATTTTAACCTTTGCTTGATAACAACCAATATTTCCTATGTTTTCCACCTATTGAAGGAAATCACCCCTCCATCGATATTAGCATTTTTTTGAACTGAGATCTTCGGGTTATGATTTTTTTGCGATTCTTTCCAATTGTGACCTCTCCTTCCACTCCGGCTCCTTCTCGCATAAACACCTCCACCACAGCCAGGTGACACCGCCCTAGACCTCCTGCCTCTCCACACCTTCTCCGCCACCTCCTTCTCGTACTCCATTAACAATCCCTCTGCCACATTTGTCCACGGCGGTGTTGAGGGCATGGCGCAGCAGCATACCTGAAGGAAATATGCCCTAGAGGCAATAATAAAGTTATTATTTATTTCCTTATTTCATGATAAATGTTTATTATTCATGCTAGAACTGTATTAACCGGAAACATAATACATGTGTGAATACATAGACAAACAGAGTGTCACTAGTATGCCTCTACTTGACTAGCTCGTTAATCAAAGATGGTTATGTTTCCTAACCATAGACAAAGAGTTGTTATTTGATTAATGGGACCACATCATTAGGAGAATGATGTGATTGACTTGACCCATTCCATTAGCTTAGCACCCGATCGTTTAGTATGTTGCTATTGCTTTCTTCATGACTTATACATGTTCCTATGACTATGAGATTATGCAACTCCCGTTTACCGGAGGAACACTTTGTGTGCTACCAAACGTCACAACGTAACTGGGTGATTATAAAGGAGCTCTACAGGTGTCTCCAAAGGTAAATGTTGGGTTGGCGTATTTCGAGATTAGGATTTGTCACTCCGATTGTCGGAGAGGTATCTCTGGGCCCTCTCGGTAATGCACATCACATAAGCCTTGCAAGCATTGCAACTAACGAGTTAGTTGTGAGATGATGTATTACGGAACGAGTAAAGCGACTTGCTGGTAACGAGATTGAACTAGGTATTAAGATACCGACGATCGAATCTCGGGCAAGTAACATACCGATGACAAAAGGAACAACGTATGTTGTTATGCGGTCTGACCGATAAAGATCTTCGTAGAATATGTGGGAGCCAATATGAGCATCCAGGTTCCGCTATTGGTTATTGACCGGAGACATGTCTCGGTCATGTCTACATTGTTCTCGAACCCGTTTGGTCCGCACGCTTAAAGTTTCGATGACAGTTATATAATGAGTTTATGAGTTTTGATGTACCGAAGGAGTTCGGAGTCCCGGATGAGATCGGGGACATGACGAGGAGTCTCGAAATGGTCGAGACGTAAAGATCGATATATTGGACGACTATATTCGGACATCGGAAAGGTTCCGAGTGATTCGGGTATTTTCGGAGGTACCGGGGAGTTACGGGAATACGAGGAAGAAGCAATGGGCCTTAATGGGCCTTAGTGAGAAGGACCAGGAGGTGGCGCGCCCCCCTCCCAAGCCCAGTCCGAATTGGACAAGGGGTTTGGGGCACGGCCCCTCTCTCCCTTCCTTCCCCTCTTCCCCCCTTCCCCCCCTTCTCCTAGTTGGACTAGGAAAGGAGGAAACCTACTCCAACTAGGAGTAGGAATCCTACTCCCCTGGCGCGCCCCTCCTAGGGCCGGCCTCCTCCCCCCTTGCTCCTTTATATATGGGGGCAGGGGCACCCCTAGACACACAAGTTGATCCTCGTGATCATTTCTTAGCCGTGTGCGGTGCCCCCTTCCACCATACTCCTCGATAATATTGTAGTGGTGCTTAGGCGAAGCCCTGCGACAGTTAAACATCAAGATCGTCACCACGCCGTCGTGCTGACGGAACTCTTCCCCGACACTTTGCTGGATCGGAGTCCGGGGATCGTCATCGAGCTGAACGTGTGCTAGAACTCGGAGGTGCCGTAGTTTCGGTGCTTGATCGATCGGGCCGTGAAGACGTACGACTACATCAACCGCGTTGTGCTAACGCTTCCGCTGTCGGTCTACAAGGGTACGTAGATCACACTCTCCCCTCTCGTTGCTATGCATCACCATGATCTTGCGTGTGCGTAGGATTTTTTTTGAAATTACTACGTTCCCCAACAATACCAGCGGTAGAGCAGCGCATAGCAGCAGGAAGCAACATGCAACAGGCGAGGCGAGCGGCCGACGGTGGAGGGCAGAGATGCGGCCGGTGTGGCTGAGGGGGCGGACGACAGAAGATGGCCACGACTGGAGGCGGCGCGAGGCAGGGGCGCGACAGCGGGGCGAGCGAAGGGATAGGCGGCAGCAGACGGGGCGAGCGCAGCCAGCGAGAGTGTGGCGCGCGGCCAGGGTGTGTGTCGCGCGGGGCACAGTGGTGCGGTGGCTGCGGCGAGCGCGACGGCAGCGGCGGGCGCGGCCGACGCGGTGTAGCACGGGCATGGGCATGGAGGGGGAGTGGCCCCACGGGCGCGGAAGAAGAGCGGCAGGCTCGGGCATGGGCGTGCATAGGAGCGGGCATGTGCCACGGGGTCAATCCGAGGAGCTCAGTGGCTACCCCTGCAATGGCCATGGCGGACGGCGGTTCTCGGCCACGGTGAAATACCTAACGAGAGCAAACGGGAGGGGAAACAGGGGAAAGGCAAGAGGAGATCATGGCGGTGTCAATGGCGCCCTAGGGGAAGACATGGGAGCTCGGGGCGGCGCGGATCGAACGGCAATGTCGCGGTGGCCCGAGGTTGAGGAAGACGGCAATGGCGTTGATGCGGGCGTGCTGGACTTGATCTCGTTGGCGCAGACGAAGTAGCGAAGGCATTCGGAGCTCCTCGACAAGCTCCTAGCCCGCAGGGAGGGCAGTGGCCATGTGGACGGGGTCGGTCATGGTGGCCGTGGTGTCTGACTTCGTCCAGATTGACGGGATCGAGCGAGCGAGGAGGGGAAGTGGATTTGGGAGGGGGCGTCGAGGAGGGGTGAGGCCATGGGGGCAGGGAAGAAAGGGCGTCACCCTTATCCATTCCCCTTCGATGCCAGCGAGGTGGTCGGGCGGGAGCCCAACTCAGTAGCGACGCGGCTCGGGGAACAGGAGAAGACGACCGCGTGGGGACTAGACCGCTGAGCCGGTTCAGTGGCAAAGCCCGGGGGGCAGGGCGAATCCCCTTTTACATTGTCCTTTTGGTTTTTCAATGTATTCTAATCTGTTTCTCCTTTTTAACACCGTTTCCTATTTATTCTTATCAACTAAATGATCTCTACTCCTAATGTCTCAATTGGTTGTCTCCGTTCCGGATTTATTTTCGTCCCACCTCCCGAGTGAGGGAGAGGGGGAGAGAGAGTGAGGAAGAGGGAGGTAGAGGGTGTGTGTATGTGAGAATTTGATGGTAAAAAAGATCGTCAATGTCACTTAATATGTATGAGAATATTAAATGTAATATTAATATAATTGATATCGAACTTTTAAAGTTAATGTGGCCCCGTTGCAACGCACGGGCGTTCTTCTAGTAGCAATAATATATGACATGCAAGTTACACAAAGCATACCGTCAAATTCGTACGTGAAAGGAGCTTTCAATGATATAATTTTCACATTATACATCTGCATGTATTATTAGTCTTATCAATAGTTAAAGGCAGTCTCGAAAAATACATTAGGCCCTATATAGATAAAAGGAGGGAGTATATCCACGGGATCGTCCTTGCGTAGCATCAAGGAAGGTGGCATCCGCCGATGAGCTCCTTCCTCCTCAAGGCTCAAGCTGCAGTCCGCGATGAGATCCCTACAAAAATCCCAACTTTTTTTTTCTTTCTCTATTTGTAGTCCGTGCGCGCTGACGTGGTGTACTACAGGGCAGAGGAACAGTCATTTGTGAGCACACACTGTTGGATGAAGCTGAAAGAAAAGTTTGTGTGGAACAACATGATCCGTTGATGAAAAATTGGTTGGTCATTCGGAATCTAGTCGAATTTGAGACATTGTTGTGCTAGACTTAATTTGCATGCTATGGATGATTTATGCTATTTTCTATCCGGACTTTGATGAATATCAGTCGCTTTGCATGAATTTCGTTCGGTTGCTCAAATGCAGGTAAAAATGTATGTTGCTATCGTTGAATGACGTTCTTCTGTATTTGTGTCCGCGGACCGGTCCTCTGTACACAGGGCCGAACCCATGTGTGAGGCTGTGGGGGCAGCTGCCCCACTCAAATTTTCCTTCCACTTATAATTGGTATCATGTATACCACATATGCCCCCACTCAGTTTATTACCAAGCCCCCACTCAACTAAGCTCCTTGTGTATCTCTAGAAGCATCATGTTAGTCTAAGCTTTGAAGAAGCAACCCAAAACCAATAGAGTTGATGTATCCTACACACGTGCTTGATCATCCATCCAATCAACTCGATCCCAGTGGCCAGATTTCATATACACACGTCAACCACCGCGTGTGACGAAATCACGGAAGTTTGGCCTTGTCGCTTATGCAGTCGCACAGACCGTGCAGCCTCCCAACAATAGTTGTAAATATGTTGTGTTTTGGCCATTTACTTTTTGTGCACGGGTTATGTTTTGCATTTATCATGTAAATATGCTGTGAACAAACTGTGTTGTGTATTGCCAAAACTTTGTCCTTTTATCGTCAGGGCTGGATAAGGGTCAAGTGACTGAATTTACAGTTTTAGCCGGTCACTCTTTTTTTACAAGCGGGCACATCTAAACCTAGCTTTCTTGGACTTCATGAAATCTTTCGCCGAGATCAAAATACGCACGCATACAACAAAGCACGACTGACTAATATCTAGCCGATTGACTCAAAGTATAGGCACGCACACCAATCGTGACTTGATTGGTGGCCACCGGTACGTACGTACCTAATGTTTTTCTATTGATATCTCATGGATACCCATATTACAAAGGGGTAGGGTGTGTGCTTCCCTACTTATACACATACAAGCACACGAATAAACCTACTCGTGTGAAATCACTCGACATCACATATGTACTAGCCGGCGGCGACTATCTTGAGTTCTTATGATTGCATGCATGCTTCAGACGATCTTCCTTAGCTTAGAGTACAAGTTAGCTAGCTATAATAGTATATTTTGTTGAACAGAACCTGAAAGCTACACACAGGTGTTGGGAACTCATAGATATATCTTCTTTGTGTTAGTTTTGATTAATCGGTCCAATAAAAATTTATTATAGTACGAGGTTTGTGTATATATATGAAGTTAGAGTTCAATTAAGCTTCACATAGGATGATGTACAAAGACATAGGTAGGCCTATAATATGTGTAGTTTTCCATACGAAGAAAATGGAATAGACAAAAAATGAAGTTTTCTAAGAATACTAATAAATTAGTGTAAAAGGAAAATGAAAATTTGCACACAACACAAATTTTTTATATAATATATGCAGAATAAGCATATAATAGTGCAATTTTCTAAGAAAAGGTCTCTCTTAATAAGGGTTTAATTAGTGGAATTGATATAGGGGGTCCGCCCCTACATTGTTGCCCATCTCAACTTTTTTTATGGGTGCCTCTGCATAATGGAAATTGGGTTATGCCCATATTTTAGTCAGTATGGATGCTTGACTTGTTGGTTCATGAATATGGTCATGCATTTTTGCCCCTTTTTTCGTTGGGTGCGCCTTTGCCTGTCAAAAACATTTACGGGTTGTTATTGAAGATGCCCTTAGAACTTCACACGGTGCATTGTACACATGAATAAATATGAGCCAAGGGATGAATACAAATGTGTGGTCCATTAGACCGACGCACTACCGTGTTCCTCTTCTACACTCTGCCCTACCTAGTGCATGCATGCATGGAGTGAATGTTGCTCCCTCGTGGAAAGTTCACGACCTCGTACGACACATTTTGGCGACGCCGTGACCGTTCAGGAGTCCATAACCGCAGGCGGCGGTGGCGGAGCGCACGTGCTAGGCGGCGACGTGCGGCAGAGCGGGCAGCTCGGCCGCCGCCGCAGCCATTCGTCAACGCACGGCCGGTGGAACGCGTGCCGGCACCCCGGCAGCCACCGGAGCTCGTCGCCGTCTGCGTACTGCGCCAGGCACACCGCGCACATCGTGTGCGTGTCGTCCGGCGGCTGGCCACCATCTGCCGACGCGGCGACCGCAGCAGCCATCTGGCCTTCGTCCTGTCGGCTCGCCGTCGAGGAGTACACCGTGGTCGGGTACGCGGCCAAGACGGCCTCGTCGATCCCGCACGGCCGCCCCAGGCCGAGCTCGAGGTCGACGACGCTCCGCTGTGATGGCGACGGCGACGCGCGGTGGGCCTGGCGCCGGTTGGAGCAGAGGAAGGTGAAGAGGGAGACGACGAGGAGCGCGACAATGGAGGCGCCGATCAGCAGCACGGTGGAGCCGGGCATGGTGGTCTCTCGCGGCAATATCCAACCGCAAGCCGTCCGTTCGTGCCACTCTCAAGTCTCAAGTCTCAATATATTGTCCGTGGGTGCGTCGAGCTGCCGGCGACGTCACGGGTCGAGATCAAATCAGATCTCTGGCATCAGCCTTCGGACATGCATAGATAACCCAGTGAGAACGAACTAGCCCGGTCCAAATCCAAATTAACGCGCTACTTGCTAATTGGCAGGCTAATTAGGCATCTTGTTTGAATATCATGTAATTACCGGCTGTTCCTCGTCAAAGTATACTCTTTTAACGATTGCTTGTTGCACGCGTCAATGGTTCACGTGCCAGTAGTATAATACTCCGTGTACTTATACGACCACCGTGTAACTTTGCCAGGAGAAAGACCCTGCAGATTGGCCTAGTACTAGTAGCTGTTTTGCGGGGTTCATGCGTTTAGGCCGAAAGAATGAGGCTTAATTTCTGACCTGTTCGTAACCCGTTGGCTAGCTACGCCTGCTTGGAGAATCTGGAATTTGTTAGTATAGTGCTCTGTGTGGTCTCGTGAAATGAAACCGGGACCGGGAGCAAAATTTCAGCGGTCAAGAAGGCGTTGCCGTGGCTTAATTTGTGTTGGCTAATGAAGACCGTACATTCGTATCTCGTCAATTACCCCTAGGCAACATTCGACTGTTTCTTTCTTTCATTTGGTGCACTCACTTTTCTGCCTGCACGAACTGTTACCAAGATTCGTCGCTCATTTGGTTGCTGAGAGCATCAACAACCACCATGGGCAAATCCAGCCCTCGAACGTCCGTGGACGCACCCGTAGACATTGATTGGTCACATCTCAAATAATGCAATCTACAACCGAACATCTCAATTATCATATCTCAAATTTATGCAACTACGTCGATGCACCCACACCGTCCGGCTACTCCATCACTACACTAAGCATGCCATCGAACTACCAAAATTAGGCATGTTTGGCTATGATGGAGATCATCCGCGGCTGCTCTTGCCCTTCCTGGCGCCCTTGCCGTCCTTCTCGCGGAAGTACCGGTCGAAAACGCAGTAGGGATCGAGCCGGATCTAATCATCGCCGGAGCAGTCATCGTTATCGCTGTCCTCCTCCTCCTTCGGTGGCAGTCCAACCATGGCATGGACCACCCGATTATGCCCTCAGGCGAGGGTGCGCGTGTCCTCCGCTATCGTTTATTCACAATGCGGGTGCGGATGGCTTCCTACTCTGCGGCCGCCCGCGCCGCCGCCATTTCCGCCGCGATACGGGCCTCGGCGACCCTTATCCTCTCATTCCCATAGTGGGTTGTGAAGGAAATATGCCCTAGAGGCAATAATAATGTTATTATTTTATTTCCTTATATCATGATAAATGTTTATTATTCATGCTAGAATTGTATTATCCGGAAACATAATACTTGTGTGAATACATAGACAAACTAAACGTCACTAGTATGCCTCTACTTGACTAGCTTGTTAATCAAAGATGGTTATGTTTCCTAACCATAGACATGTGTTGTCATTTGATTAACGAGATCACATTATTAGGAGAATGATGTGATTGACATGACCCATTCCATTAGCTTAGCACCCGATTATTTAGTATGTTGCTATTGCTTTCTTCATGACTTATACATGTTCCTATGACTATGAGATTATGCAACTCCCGTTTGCCGGAGGAACACTTTGTGTGCTACCAAACGTCACAACGTAACTGGGTGATTATAAAGGACCTCTACAGGTGTCTCCAAAGGTAAATGTTGGGTTGTCGTATTTCGAGATTAGGATTTGTCACTCCGATTGTCGGAGAGGTATCTCTGGGCCCTCTCGGTAATGCACATCACATAAGCCTTGCAAGCATTGCAACTAATGAGTTAGTTGCGAGATGATGTATTACGAAACGAGTAAAGAGACTTGCCGGTAACGAGATTGAACTAGGTATTGAGATACCGATGATCGAATCTCGGGCAAGTAACATACCGATGACAAAGGGAACAACGTATGTTGTTATGCGGTCTGATCGATAAAGATCTTCGTAGAATATGTGGGAGCCAATATGAGCATCCAGGTTCCGCTATTGGTTATTGACCGGAGACATGTCTCGGTCATGTCTACATTGTTCTCGAACCCGTAGGGTCCGCATGCTTAAGGTTTCGATGACAGTTATATTATGAGTTTATGAGTTTTGATGGACCGAAGTTAGTTCGGAGTCCCGGATGTGATCACGGACATGGCGAGGAGTCTCGAAATGGTCAATACATAAAGATTGATATATTGGACGGCTATATTCGGACACCGAAAGTGTTCCGGGTGATTTCGGAGAAAACCGGAGTGCCGGAGGGTTACGGGAACCCCCCCGGGAGAAGTAATGGGCCTTATGGGCCTTAGTGGAGAGAGAGAGGAGCAGCCAGGGTGGGCCGCGTGCCTCCTCCCCCCTGGTCCGAATTGGACTAGGAGAGGGGGCAGCGCCCCCCTTTCCTTCTCCCCCCTTCCTTTCCCCCTCCTAGTAGGAGTAGGAAAGATTCCTACTCCTACTAGGAGGAGGACTCCTCCTCCTTGGCGCGCCATAGGGCCGGCCGGCCTCCTCCCCTTGCTCCTTTATATACGGAGGCAAGGGGCACCCCTAGACAGACAAGTTGATCCACGTGATCGTTTTCTTAGCCGTGTGCGGTGCCCCCTTCCACCATAATCCTCGATAATATTGTAGCGGTACTTAGACGAAGCCCTGCGACGGTAGAACATCAAGATCGTCACCACGCCGTCGTGCTGATGGAACTCTTCCCCGACACTTTGCTGGATCGGAGTCCGGGGATCGTCATCGAGCTGAACGTGTGCTAAAACTCGAAGGTGCCGTAGTTTCGGTGCTTGATCGGTCGGGCCGTGAAGACGTACGACTACATCAACCGCGTTGTCATAACGCTTCCGCTGTCGGTCTACAAGGGTACGTAGATCACACTTTCCCCTCTCGTTGCTATGCATCACCATGATCTTGCGTGTGCGTAGGAATTTTTTTGAAATTACTACGTTCCCCAACAGGCTGCCCCTTCCCTGTGGGAGACAAGCTGTTGGTCAGCTGAGAGGAGAGTATCCTTGTTTCAATTATCCCACTCCGTGAAGATGCAATACTCTCCCGATCTGCATGATAGGTTGATAGTTATTTTAATGTGTTCCAAATGGCTTATTTGAGTAAGCAGAGATGTCCTGCAGAGCATCTCCTGAGGAACACACCTATATGAATTTGACTATTAACGTCGCAGTCCGTGAGAATTTGATATTCTCTAATAAATTCATGAAAGGCCCTGGAGTATGACGTATATACTCCATCCGCGGGGAAGCCTGGCGACATCCCAGTATCGGTCGAGAATTTGTGTGAAACTAGTCTTGCAGAAAACTTATAGTTCAAGGCATAGTCCACTATTCAAGTTGTGATCTAGTCTAGCATAAACATCTCAGCGGAAGTTCAACTTTATAGTCTCCACTAAGCATCGGTATATAAACAATGTTTTGGAACTAAGTGATGAGATGTGCCAATGAGACTTTGTGGGTGATTGTTGGAAATTTTTTTGACTGGATTGTTGTTGGAATTTGTTAGTAGTCCTTTGGTCCAAAGCCCAACTAAAATTCTGAAATTCTCTTGGCCCATTCATGCATGGCTTGTGAGTGGTGTGAGTGGGATTAAAGTTTAGTCCCACCCCGGAAGTTGAGTGAGACTTGCACCTCTTTATAAGGTGAGCTCTTCTATCACTTGTAAGAGCATGAGAAGAGAAGACCTACACGCGCACTCCTCCTTCCTGCTCGCCTCGCCTCGCCACGCCTCGTCTCGTCACGATGCGCCGTGCCGCGGGTCGCGGGAATGAGCCGAGCCGAGGATACAACTATGCACGTCTTCTCCATCCTTCCTTCCAGCGTGCACCGCGAGAAGGGACAACAGGCCTTCGGAACCCCGCCTCTCGTCCAGCCACCACCCCTGCCTCCTCTTGTATCACCGCCAATTGGCTCATTAGACCAATGCAAATGGGTACCCTTTATGGTATTCTCTAATTAACCCTCTTTAGTTCATCTAAATGAAGTATATTTTATGAATTTAGTACATAATTTCTAAAATTCGAATTCATTTGCTTAAACTAGGGAGAGGTTCCAAGAGTAGCCCTGAGGGTCACATCAAAGTGCGGGAAAAGATCTCATTCCCTAGCTTCATCATTCATAGTCCATAAACAATCAACTAATAAGGCACACTTGGCCATCTTAACAGCCTACTTCAGAATCATGTTCCTCCATCACAAGTAGCAATTGTTTGCTATTCTATTCAGAGGCACACTTTTATGTTCTAGCTGTCGCATTTGTACTAGAGAACATGCCACGACACCGTACCTTCTTTACTGGCGAAAATTTGCAGGCTATTTTCTCTGTCAAATCAAAAGTTAAAAGCCCATCCTCGTAAGAAAATTTGAAGAGAAAGATCCCAGGAATATGAATACAACTGTATATCTCAACAGGGAATCGTGCACGCAGCAAGCAAGGAACAATCAGTGACAGGAAAAGGTAAAAGTAGGACGAGGCATGGCCATCGTTATTACCATTTCCTTCGTGGTCGACGGCGGAGATTCGATCTGACCGTGAGGTGGCCGTTGGCGCAAATCTCAGCACACGCAGAAAGTATATATACGTATGTGGCACGGTCAGGTTGTCCCTACTTTGCGAGTTGCGACCATGTCAAGGGACAGCATTCTAATCGGCGCATCGATGGCTCTGCTCGTCGTGCTTTCCCTCGTCACCTTTTTCTGCTCTAACCGACGGCGAGCGGCGCAGAGCTCGTCGCAGCAGGGCGTGGTTGATATCGAGCTCGGGCACGGCAGGTGCGTCGCTGCCGCAGCCGCGGGGCTCGACGAGGCCGTCCTGGCCGCGTGCCCGACGACGGTGTACTCCTCGTCGACCCAGCATCAGGCGGGGGCTACCGGTGAGCGGACTGCAAAGGAGGAGGAGCGCGGGTGCGCGGTGTGCCTGGCGGAGTACGCCGACGGTGATGAGCTGCGTGTGCTGCCCGGCTGCGCGCACGCGTTCCACCGGCGGTGCGTCGACCAGTGGCTCCGGCAGCGGCCCAGCTGCCCGCTGTGCCGCATGTCGCCTCAGAGCATCCCCAGTGCATGCTAACCGTCACAGCGTCAGCATGCGGATCGAGGTAGCCTGTCGCGAGCCGGGACAGTTTGTTCGGGTCGTATAGCGGCAAGATGTGTCGTACTCAATGCCTCGCATGGGTGCCGGAAGATGTATAGATGTTCTGTACGGAGCCGCCATGTTGCTAGCACTACCGGAACAGGGCTCTAAGCCGACAGCCAAATATATGCCGACGGCTACCGTCGGCCTAGTCCGAGCTATGCCGACAGCTAGCTCCTGGCCGTCGGCGTACAACGGCCCTCGGGCTATCCTCGTCTACGCCGACAGCAGCCGTCGGCACACAACAGCCGTCGGCTTATCCGAGACTACGCCTACAGCTGCCGTCGGCATAGATGCGGGCCCGCCGACAACGGGCATCACGGCCGGCTAACGACGTTAAATCTATGCCGACGGCCGTGACCCGTCGGCATAGATACGGGTGACACGTCACCGATCCAGAGCGCACCGACCAGGACCTATGCCGTCGGCATATCTGACACGTTATCGATCCGCGGCGCTGTCCATCTGCCCTGGCCGCAGCTATGCCGACGCTTTGCCGTCGGCATAGTTTTTTCTTTTTCTTTTCTTTTTTTCCATATAGTATTATTATTATTATTAAGCATACAATATGTGTTAATAAGCATACATATAGATTGTGTTAATAAGCATACATATAATATGTGTTAATAAGCATATAGTATGTTAATAAGCATATAGTATGTGTTAATAAGCATACATATAGTTTTTTTCTTTTTCTTCACTGTTTTCTTTATTATTATTTAACTAACTTACATACCGTATGTGTTAATAAGCATACATACATTATTTTTCGGTTCTGTACAGAGCGGTGTGACCCCCCTCACGAACGGTGCCGCCGCCAGCCGGCAACTGGAATGGGGAACAGCCGCATCGGGTCTATACGAAGGGGACTTTGCTCCAAGTGTTTATATATATATCGGATGACCTACCACAACCGGGTGGTGTTGTGGCATGTCCAAAGAGGCGGCACACATCTCCGGGGCGTGGTCCCCCTAACGGACGACGCCGCCGCCGGCACTTGGAGGGGGGAAACGGACGCATCGGGTCTACAGGAGGGGATGTAGCTATCGGTTTGGCCCCGAATGTTGCTCCCAGGTGTCCCTCTACGCTGACCTGACACAACCGGGTGGAGAGGCCCACTGGTCAAAGCACGTCTGTGGGAAGTCAAAGGGCTAGATCTCATGGTCAACCGCTCCAGGGTTAGGCGGGACGGGGCCCTGGGGGGTAGCAATGCCACTGGAGCGTTGCACCGGTCCCTCATACATGCGGGGTGGTGTGGTGGCATGTCCGAAGAGGCGGCACACGTCTCCGGGGTGTGCCCCCCCCCTCACGGACGCGTCGGATCTACACGGAGGGGATCTTGTTGTGGGTCTGGCCCGGATGTTGCTCCAAAGTGTTCCTATGGGCTGACCTAACACAACCGGGTGGGGAGGTCCGCTGGTCAAAGCCCGTCCGTGCAAAGTCAAAGGGCTAGATCCCGTGGTCAAACACTACAGGGTTAGGCGGGACGGGGGCCCTGGGTAGCAATGCCACCGGAGCGTCGCACCGGGCCCTCATACATGCGGGGTGGTGTGGTGGCATGTCCGAAGAGGCGGCACACGTGTCCGGGGTGTGCCCCCCCTCACGGACGGCGCCGCCGCCGGCACCTGGAGGGGGGAAACGGACGCGTCGGGTCTACATGAAGGGGATCTTGTTGTGGGTCTGGCCCGGATGTTGCTCCAAAGTGTTCCTATGGGCTGACCTAACACAACCGGGTGGGGAGGTCCGCTGGTCAAAGCCCGTCCGTGCAAAGTCAAAGGGCTAGATCCCGTGGTCAAACGCTACAGGGTTAGGCGGGACGGGGTCCTGGGGGATAGCAATGCCACCGAAGCGTCGTACCGGGCCCTCATACATGCGGAGTGGTGTTGTGGCATGTCCGAAGAGGCGGCACGCATCTCTGGGGTGTGCCCCCCATCACAGACGGCGCCGCTGCCGGCACCTGGAGGGGAGGAAACGGACGCGTCGGGTCTACACGGAGGGGATCTTGTTGTGGGTCTGGCCCGGATGTTGCTCCAAAGTGTATCTATGGGCTGACCGAACACAACCGGGTGGGGAGGTCCGCTCGTCAAAGCACGTCCGTGCAAAGTCAAAGGGCTAGATCCCGTGGTCAAACGCTACAGGGTTAGGCGGGACGGGGGCCCTGGGGGTAGCAATGCCACCGGAGCGTCGCACCGGGCCCTCATACATGCGGGGTGGTGTGGTGGCATGTCCGAAGAGGCGGCACACGTGTCCGGGGTGTGCCCCCCTCACGGACGGCGCCGCCGGCGGCACCTGGAGGGGGGAAATGGACGCGTCGGGTCTACACGGAGGGGATCTTGTTGTGGGTCTGGCCCGGATGTTGCTCCAAAGTGTTCCTATGGGCTGACCTAACACAACCGGGTGGGGAGGCCCGCTGGTTAAAGCCCGTCCGTGCAAAGTCAAAGGGCTAGATCCCGTGGTCAAACGCTACAGGGTTAGGCGGGACGGGGGACCTGGGAGGTAGCAATTCCACCGGAGCGTCGTACCGGGCCCTCATACATGCGGGGTGGTGTTGTGGCATGTCCGAAGAGGCGACACGCATCTCCGGGGTGTGCCCCCCATCACGGACGGCGCCGCTGCCGGCACCTGGAGGGGGGAAACGGATGCGTCGGGTCTACACGGAGTGGATGTAGTTGTGGGTTTGGCCCGGATGTTGCTCCCGGGTGTCCCTATGGGTAGACCTGACACAACCAGGTGGAGAGGTCCACTGGTCAGAGCCCGTCCGTGGGAAGTCAAAGGGCTAGATCTCGTGATCAACCGCTCCTGGGTTAGCCGGGACGGGGGCCCTGGGGGATAGCAATGCCACCGGAGCGTCGTACCGGCCCCTCATACATGCGGGGTGGTGTTGTGGCATGTCCGAAGAGGCGGCACGCATCTCGGGGTGTGGCACCCCTCATTGACGGCGCCGCCGCCGGCACCGGGAGGGGGGAAACGGACGCGTCGGGTCTACACAGAGTGGATGTAGCTGTGGGTTTCGCCCGGATGTTGCTCCCAGGTGTCCCTCTGGGCTGACCTGACACAATCGGGTGGAGAGGTCCACTAGTCAAAGCCCGTCCGTAGAAAGTCAAAGGGCTAGATCTCGTGGTCAACCACTCCAGGGTTAGGCGGGACGGGGTCCCTAGGGGGTAGCAATGCCACCGGAGTGTCGTACCGGGCCCTCATACAAGCAGGGTGGTGTTGTGGCATGTCCGAAGAGGCGGCACGCATCTTCGGGGTGTGGCCCCCCTAACGGACGGCGCCGCCGCCGGCACCGGGAGGGGGGAAACGGACGTGTCGGGTCTACACGGTGTGGATATGTAGCAGTGGGTTTGGCCCGGATGTTGCTCCCAGGTGTCCCTCTGTCGATGACCCCCTCCCCCTTCACTCACCTGACGAACTAAGCTACCCCCGCCCCCACCCCCACCCTCACCGTCGACGACCCCCTCCCCCTTCACTCACCTGACGAACTAAGCTCCAGATCGAGCACGCGATCGAGGGCGGCCATGGCGCTCCCATACCCGCGACCAGGCCACGGCCTTGGCGGACGAAGCTGCTCGAATTCGGCACCTCCCCTCCCTTCCCCTCTGTGTGGTTTCGGGAGAGGAGAGGGCTGAGCAGTTTTAAAAAAATGAAAAATCTATATGAAATAATAATACATAAAAAAGGAAACTTATAACTATAAAAAATTTAAAAATCTATATAAAATAAAAAAGAATAAATATATAACTATAAGAAAACATTAAAAAATTTATATAAAATAAAAAAGGAAAATAAAACTATGCCGACGGCTTAGCTGCGGCCATACGGTAGTCGTTACGCGGATCAGTGACGTGGGTAATAAAAAAAATAAAAAAATAAAAAAAAGTATGCCTACGGCTAAGCCGTCGGCATAGGTGCCACGTGACCTCCTCACGTATACCGACGGCTAGGCTGCCTTATCCACCCGCGGGGCGAACCCCCTCCACTCATTCCCCATCGCGCCCCCGACCCGCCACGCTACGCCGCCGCTCCACCCGCGCCGCTCCCCGCCGCCCGCTCGACCCGCGCCGCTCCCCGCCGCTCGCTCGACCCGCGCCGCTCCCCGCCGCCTGCCGCCGCCGCCCGTGCCCCTCCCCGCCCCTCACCCCGACCCTCTCCGCCCCTCCTCGCGGCGCCGCCGTCCACCCGACCCTGCCCCGACCTACCAACCCCACCCCGACCCCACAACGTCGCCGTCCACCCGCCCCGCGCCGACCCCGTCTCGCGGCGCTGCCGGCCGCAGGGCTCCCCGCCCCTGGCTCGGCCTCCCGAAGCCCGCAGGCCGCCCCGACGAGCACTCCTGGGCGCGGCTTCGGCCGGCCCTGCTTCGACGAGCACTCCCGCCCCAGTGAGCTCCTCCCTCCACCGCCAGACGCCGCCGTGCCCCCTCCCAACCCCAGTGAGCACCCGTTGTTCTCATTGCTTGTGTTCATGGTGGCTGGATGAATAGATAGATGCTAGATAGATGGATGGATGCTAGATGAATATATAGATGGATGCTAGATGAATAGATAGATGGATGGATATTTAGATACATACTAGATAGTTTTGTGTAGTTTTATTAGGTATTTAGATACACACTAGATAGTTTTTACTAAGTTTGTGAATATAGATGAATTAGATGTTGGGAAAATTTGTGATAGATGGATGGATATTGGTCAAGTTAGTGTTATGGTCATGTTGATTCATATATAAGAAGCAAATCGAGGCACTTGGTTTCTAAAATACTTAATAAAGATTTTTTTTTTGCAATTTGACATTTTGTTTCATGTCGATTCATAATGTTGTGCCAAATGGTTAATGTGAGGTGAAGACCTAATTTTTTTCACTTGATGGAATTAACAGGATTTGTGGTTTTCCCATCTTCGTGGAGTGACCGTCGACGTTGGAGGTGTTGGTCCAGGATCGTCCCTCCTTTGATCGACTACATCCTCTACATCGGAGGGTGAGCAGCAATTCCATGACCTCGTCCACTTTTTTTCCATGTCACTAGATTAAATTTTCACATCAAGTCGCGTAACCTAGGTCTCCCGTCCGAAAAGGTTGCATCGATAAATATGCATTCAATTGCATATTTATCACCGCAACTCTTTCGGATTGTCCAGCGCTTTCCACAGACAGCCCAAGGATGTGTAGATTGGGTACGTTGTTCATGCTCTACCCCGTTCCAAGACAAGATTTCGGAGGCGCCTCCTTGTTGTTCTCCGAATGCACATTCTCTCGGCATTTTGCCGAGACATGTATTTGGAGAACAGCGGGGAGGTGCTGCCGAAATTTTGTCTCGGAATGGGGTAGAGCATGGACCGTACTCAATCTACACATTCTCGGGTGGGATTAGGACCCATCTTTACCTATTAGAGATGTAGGTGTATTAAATGTCATTTCTCGTCAACCTTGTAAAAAATAAAATATTGATGTGGGTAATTTAAATGAATCCTTAATTTTGTTGTGTGGCTTCCAATAAAGCAGAGATGGCAGATAATCAGTGGATGTATAGTGGGTTTTTCCATCGGAATCAAGTAACAACAGAGTGGGTCGAGAAAACTGATGTGTTTTTGAAAGAGATATTCCGTAGTCCAATGAGGATGGTGCCAGAATGCCCGTGTGCTAGATGTAAGAGGCGTATCCGCAGAGATAAGAGTGAGATGACTAAGCACCTTCGCACGCATGGATTTATGCCCAACTTTAATATGCCGATAAACTTTGCCCAGCGGGACCGTGGTAGAGAGGATGTGATACGACAACGCGTCGCTGGTTATGAGGACGATGGGGTTAGAGACATGCTAGATGATGTCTTTGCTGCACAGCCGACACCTCCGTCACATTCACCGAATGAACCGGAGGAGCCGGAGGAAACCGCAAAGGCCTTCCTGGAAATCTTGTCCTCGTCAAAGAAACCTCTCTATGAGGGTGCCAAGCTGTCTGTGCTGGATGCCATCTCGCAACTGATGGCAGTCAAGGCTGAGTACGGCTGTAGCCGAGGTTGCTTCGAAGCATTTCTGGGAGTATGGGCTAACAGCCTGCCTGAGGGCCATGAACTGCCGAAAACCATGTACGCTACGAAGAAAATCATGAAGGCGCTCTCGATGGACTATGAGAAAATACATGTTTGTCCAAAGAATTGCCTTTTGTTTAGGCATGAGTATGCGGATGACAAGTACTGTAGGAAGTGCGGTTCCTCTTGGTATATTGAGGTGGTCGATAAGCATGGTCAGAAGCAGCAGCTAAAAATCCCTGTGAAGGTTCTTCGGTATCTTAATTTTATAAAAAGACTGCAGCGCCTTTTCATCACCGAGGAGTCTGCCAAAATGATGAAGTGGCACAAGGAAGGGAAAAGGTACAATCCAAAAAAATTGTACATCCATCAGGAGGTGAAGCATGGAAGTCATTAGATATAGATTACCCGGGTGCTGATGGAAGGAAAAATTTCGTTGCGTGGTTCATGGAGAAAGTAATTTTTCACACTTTCAATTAAACTCATGCACCCTATAATTTCAATTAAACTCATGCACCCTATAATTTCAATTAAACTTGTAGGGAAATGATCCGACCGAATCAATGGATGAAGAATTGAGATGGGTTTCCATGGGTTTTGATCCTGTCATCATGACATGCGAAAAGTATGATGTGAATGGGTATCGCTTCCATACAGAGGAGCACCAGAACAGTCGGCCTGATCCCAAAACCATAAATACCGGAGTCTTCACTGAAGGAGATAATAAAGTAGATTACTACGGAAGGGTAGGAAAAATATACGATTTTACATTCAAACATGACCGCGAACACCTAAGTCTCGCTGTGTTCAAATGCCGATGGTTCGACCCCAAAAAGGGTCTGAGACATACGCCTTCTGTTGGTTTAGTTGAAGTTAAACCATCAACCGTCTATGCCAGAGCTGATCTCTTTATCGCCGCTACCCAGGCCACACAAGTATATTATCTGCCTTACCCATGCCAGAAAGAGTACCTAAAGGGTTGGGAAGTTGTGTTCAAGGTGTCACCGCATGGTAAGCTACCGGACCCGAACGATGATGATTACTACAACATAAACCCCATGACATACGAGGGAGTGTTCTATCAAGAGGAACATGATGACGTGGTCCGAAACAACGAGGATGATGACTTGGGTTATGTTGACCTGGACCCAAACGACGACGACACACAGATTGATGGTGAGGCAGTTGTGAATCAAAGAGACATAATTATGCTTGAAAAGTTAAATGAAGACGCTGACGATGAGGAAGAGCCTCCACCTCCGTCAGACAACGAAGAAGATATGTGTGATAGTGATGATGAGATCGGTCCACAAATAGATTACAATAGTGATGATTCATATGGGTTCTAGAAAATGTAAGTTCTTTTAATGATCATTACAATAGTATGCTTAATGTGCTCTTCTGGTATTAATGTTTTCCTGTATGCTTGTTTAATTGATATCCTTACTAATTGTTTATTCTCTTCTCAATGCAGGTTTGCTAATCATGGGCAAGTCTAGCGGCGCTAGTTTCCTCAGTAAATTTAAAGGACTTACTCGGAGTGGACGAGCCCACAAGGTTCCCTCCCGACTACGCGAGGATGACACCTCACAGGGAGGTGGAGGGGTCGGGGGAGGAGACCCTAGAGGAGGAGGCGGTGGGGGGAGAGCCCCTAGAGGAGGAGGAGGTGGGGGGAGAGGCAACCGGGGCAAAAAACTCCGGGCCGTGTCCGAAATAGGAGGGTCTTCTTCGATGCCCTCCTATACAGAGGCACCTTCTGAGTCTGAGGAGGAGGAGTATGTTCCTGATGGCGAGGAGGAGGAGGTCGAGGAGGAGGGTGAGGAGGAGGAGGCCGAGGAGGAGGGTGAGGAGGAGGAGGCCGAGGAGGAGGGTGAGGAGGAGGGCGAGGAGGATGGAGGGGAGGTTGATCCCACGTTGTGGGGTGACTTGCCACCGGGTGCTCCGCAGGGGTGGCTGCGTGGTAATGCCGGACTACCTACACCACCTTCTATCGAGGAGCACAAGTGGCTCATTGAACCTGTGGGGACAGAGTAAGTGCCTCTCAATCATATTTTCAACACATGACAACATTTTCTTATTGTACACATGGCAATCATTTGATTCTTTTGCAGAAACTGGATCCTTCGCGGAAAGGGCCGTAAACCGAACGGCCTTATCACTGTCCTATTGAAGGAGTTTTGGCCTGGCCTATTCTACCCGCGGCCAGACAGGGACCCGCAGCAGCGGGTTTTGGCCACGAGCTGGGCCCACTATGAGGCTTGCAGCAACGCGGAGTACGGGACGGCCGCTAAGGCCGTGATCACCAAATTTTGGGTAAGTTCTCTTCTGAATCACTTGTCTTCAGTTTCGTTCATAGTTTATCATTGAATCACTCAACTCATGCCTTGTTTGCTTCTGGTTTATGCATGATTGCAGCAACTCTATAGAGTTCTTGACGAGCACAAGGCCAGAGCTGACGTGGTCTTGCTTGCGGCTGTGAAGAAGAAAGCTCGTCAGTTGCAGTACGAGGTGCGCTGGGTTGCCGTCTCGCAGTACTACCACATCTACTGCACCAAAAGATGACCAAAACTCAAGCGCAGAAGCTACGACTTACCTTGAACAGGGAGCAGTTCATGATGGTAACTAATACTAACTTTTCATTGTTTCAAGCAGTCAACTATATGTTTCGTGCTCACATGTCATGCTTCCAAAATTTGCATAGGTTGTTCCTCGTTGGTGCTATGGAAGGCATGACGGATGGGCGAGTTTGGTGGATAGGTGGCTCGGCGCCGATGCAGAGTTTGCTGCCAAGAGCATCAAGGCCCGGGCTAACCGTGGAGACGACGGGACACACGGCCAAGGAAACAGGAACCACTGGGGCTTCAAGGCCATGAAGGTATATCTTTGTGCATGATGCATTTTTGTTCTTCTTTACCGTCATGTTCTTATGTATGGCTGACTTCTATTTGATGTTGTAGGAGGACAAGTTGAAGAGGCCGCTCTCAGACATGGAGTCGTGGAAGCTGGCCCGCGAGCGGAGTCATCGCAAGGAGGGCGAGAGCCAGTACTACGGCAAGACCGAGGAGCACCTGGGGTCTTACATTCATCACTATCAGGAGTTGCATCCGGATGTTCCTATTGCTGAGGTCGCCCAGTCTCAGATGGACGACACGGCGGTGGTGGCCATCCAGGGGAAAAAGAATGGCCGGTATCCGTGTTTCGACGGCTTGATCACTCCTTCAATCTCGTACACACAGCTTCGGGCTACCAACCCGAGCCAGTTAGAGAGTACGGGGCGTTCACAGACACCCTTAGCCCGCCAGCATGCTGTAAGTACTTCCTCTTTATCTTTTTCTATCTAGCATTCTCAGTTTATTTTCAGCATTGCTCACTTAGAAACAACCTAAATTATGTAGGCATATAAGGAGTTTGTCGAGCATAGGAATCTCGAGGTGCGGGAGTACTTGAAACGAGTGAAGGCAAACGATGATTACAACCGTCAGATGATGACGGTTAGTTTTGCCCTCTTAAAACCAAGCTAAATTTTTGCACTTTCATTCCTTCTGATCTTCTAGTTTGCTTGTTTAACTAACATTCAGGCTATGTTGGCGTCTTGGACTAACCGCACGGATCCACCACAAATGGGACCCCCACCACCACCTGCGGGAGAACCCCCACACGTGCCCACGTTCGATGAATGGGTGGCACTAGGAAGTGATGGTCCGGTTAGTACATTTGCCTAACTACTGGCAAACTAGTTCTCGTTCATGAAACACTATCATATCATATTTACCGTTAGAATCTTTTCTGAAACATGTAGGGGACTGGTGGCTCGACTCCTGCTCCGTCGACCCCAGTCACTCCGATCTGGCAGAGTGGTGGTGGTCGTGATGGCGGTTTTGGCGGAGGTGGTGGTGGTTTTGGTGGAGGAGGTGGTGGTTTTGGCGGAGGTGGTGGTGGTTTTGGCGGAGGTGGTATCTTTAGATGATGTGATGAACTTGAGTATGTTTAGATGATGATGGTGAACTTGAGTATGTTTAGATGAACTTGAGTATGTTTACATGATGAATTGTCATATTTCTGCATAATTTCATATTGTTCTGTTTTGAAATGCTGTCAAATGAATTGGAAAAGAGAAAACAGGGAAAATAATAAAAAAAACTATGCCTACGGCAAAGCCGTCGGCATATATACGCCCAGGAGTTACCAGGGCTTGCCACGTGGCACATCTATGCCTACAGCAAAGCCGTAGGCATAGTGAAAATCTATGCCGACGGCTTTGCCGTAGGCATAGCCCTACTGCCAGGAGGACAGGAGATGACACGTGGCAGAGATATGCTACGGCAAAGCCGTCGGCATAGATTCATCTATGCCTACGGCTTTGCTGTAGGCATAGCCCTGCCACCAGGAGTACCAGGGTTGCCACGTGGCAGAGTATGCCGACGGCTGCGTCGGCATAGCTCTGCGACGTGGCATTGCGTGATTCGTCAGCGCTTTTGACGGCGCCGTCCGTTGCCGTCAGACGAAAAACACTGCGACGGCTATACTATGCGACGGCTGACGTCAGGCCGCCCTATGCCGACGCTATACTATGCCGACGGTCTGACAAGACTACGCTGACGACATCTTACGCCACGCGGGCCTATGCCGACGGCAACCGTAGGCATAGATCTATGCCGACGGCCTAAGGGGCCTATGCGACGGCCGTGGCCCGTAGGCATAACGCGAGTCCGGTAGTGTAGGGCGGCGTACGTAGCCAAGCTAGGTTGGTCGTCATGGCCATGTGACCATGACTCATTCTCTCTATGAAGACACAGCAAAATTCAAAAGCTAGCTCGGACATCCGTTCCTCGATTAAAGTGCAGAAGCTTTGTGAGTTTGGTATGTACTCTATCTAACCGCCTGGCAAAAGGCTAAGGCAGTGCCTAAAAATTATTTTTTTAGGGGAAGAAAGCATTTTGATTTTTTAGTAATCTCGCATGCTTTATTGAATCAAAGTAATGCTCATAGGTACCTACCACTGGCGGAGCTAGGCCAGATGTTTTTTTTGGGGGGGGGGGGATGTTTTTTTTGGGGGGGGGGGAGGCAAAAAACTATATCTATATCTATACCTCTATATCCATATCCATATCTATATCTATATCTATACCTATATATCTATATCTATATCTATATCTAAATCTAAAGCTACTAATAAAGCAAGGTGATATTCTTGATTTCGTCCCGCGAGTAGTTTTTTTCCCATTAGTTTCGGTCACGTACAGTCCATCTGATTTCGCTCACGTACAAGGTGGTTTTTTTTAAGCGGTATGTACAAGGTGATACTAAACGTTGTTTGATCTCATTTTTGAGTCCATTGCAGGGTGCCTAGGCCTTAGCCTACTTGGTACAGATACTAAAAGAGCCCACATGAGGCATGTTGGCTTTGGGCCTTGCCAGGGCAAATTATCGTGGCCCACCGAGGCGGCCGATGCAAAAAAATATGGCTGATGGGAAACTCGAACACACAACCTCATGTTCGACAGGTGATGTCTTGACCAACTAAGTTGTATCACAATATATGAGGAGGCAAGAGCACTAGAGGCCCAGAAACTTGCATTGGATGTGATGGTTTAGTCCATAAACTTGCAAAAGGTGATTAACTAGTCCACAAACTTGCAAACTATGTGATGGTTTAGTCGACAGCCAATCAGAGACAGACAAATTGGCGCCCAGCTGGCTGCTGCGTGGCACACCTGGTCGGACCAGCTCTTTTGTAGAAAACCCCACAATGTTTTTGGAAATCATGCCCGCAGTCCCTGCTTCACTTGTCCTCTTTATCCCTGTCCAAATCCCTAGCTCTCCCCTATTTTCCCCTTTCCCTTGTCCAAATCCCGACGGCGAGAGAACGAGAGCGTCTGGCGGCGGCGGCGGCGAGAAGCAGAGCGGTGTCTTACGATCCCATGGAGTAGGCGTCGACGCCGACGGGTTCCTGGGCGGCGGCGGTCCTGGAGAACCTAGCGCCAGGGTCACTGCAGTTCTTGATTTCGGTGGCAAGAAGGTAAGTACAAGGCAGAGCAATGAACTGCAGTGGCTGACTTAGTACAAGGCAGAGCAATGAACTGCAGTGGCTGACTTAGTACAAGGCAGAGCAATGGCTCATCATTTTTCAGGAGTTCTTGACTTGAATTGCTTCTCATTTTTTCAGGAGTGGGCTGGGGAAAGGGATGGCAGAGCAATGAAGTTGGAGGCCAGGATTAAGGATCTAGCCATGAAGAATATGGAGCTGGAGACCAGGATTAAAGTACTTGAAGCAGAAACTAAAAGAAATGAGAAAGAAAAGAGAGCAATTGTCAAGATGCAGAAGCAAAGAGAGCAATTTAGGGATAAGATTTTTTGTTTTGGAGCTCTTCTGTATGTTGGCCTGTTTGCCATTCTGCTAGCTATCATCGTTAGCAAGTAGGGTGTTTTTAGTGTGAGACATGTTGATGTAGTACTGATGAACTGAAATGAAGAAATGTTGATGTAGTACTGACCAAATAAAGAAATGATGAACTGAAATTGTTTTTCAGAGCACTGAAATTGTGCACATGGTGATGATGATGAAATTGTTTTTGCCTCGTGAAGAAATGATGATGAAATTGTTTTTCAGAGAAGTGAAAGTGTGCATTGTGCCAAAATTCAGATAGTTGCAGCAAAATTCAGATAATGCAAGCAAATTTCAGTTAACTTAACTGCAAGTAAAATTCAGATCAAGCAAATTTCATTTAACTTAAGAGTGCAAATTTCAGTTAAGTTAAATTCAGACCATGTATTTGGAAGGGGCCCAGGGATCTTCAGGTAGTACATTATGGAATATTGGCATATTTAGCAGAAAGTGAGCACTTGGTACATTCTATTTTTGGATGTGTGCACATGAGCACAACATGGGCAGAATGCAACACACATAGCAACACAATATTTGGCAACACTGCAACATGGACAACATAGATAACATAGGCAACATAGGCAACATAGCAGTTCAACAGCAGCAGCTCAAAATAGACAACAGTTCAACAGCATCTTCAGTTCAACATAGGTAACTTATATGCCAATATATAATTAGCATACCTAACTACCCCCTTCTTCTTCTTCACTGCTTCTTCTTCTACTCCAACAGCTGCAGACATCTTCACTATTTCTTCATCTATTGCAGGCGGATGGAGCGGCGCACTAGCTCCTTCTTCACTGCCCCCTTCTTCTTCTTTTGCTCTGGCTCTGGCTCCTTCACCTCTTCTTCTTCTTCTTCAATCTTCACGTCTTCTGGCAGGAGCTCGACGTCCGGCAGCAGCTCGACGTCGATGGGCATGTTTCTGCCACCCTCAACGGTGAACGACGCAACTAGCACAACCTCTTCCTCATCCGTGTCGTCGTCAGTGACAACAACAACCTCTGTCAGTTCATCATCAGAGGTGTAGTCCGCAGGGTCGACTGGAGCAGGCAGCGCGAGGACGACGCCGATGGCATCCGCAGGGTCGCCGTCAAGGGGGACCGGGGCCAGAGAGGTGGTGGAGCGGTACATCCACCACCTAGCTCGCTGGTATGGATCCACGCTGAGGGTGACCTCCCGCATTGCCCAGACGAGGAAGGACGGTGGCGGCACCCGAGCGTGGCCTCTGGGGAAGGCACGCGCCTTCTCGCCGTCCGTCAGCTGCTTGGCCAAGCCACACGCGTGACTAAGAAGGAGCTTTGCGCTCGGGAACCAGCTGCAGACCTCTCTGATCTGCGTGCGGAACGACTGGTCGTTGCCGGCCAGATCCTCCAGTGCGAGATTTCAGGGCTCGATGTTCGCCATGGCGGCGGTGGCCGGCGGTGGTGAGTTGGGAGTGGAGGCGACGCGGTCGGTGGGTGGGTTTTATTGATGCAGTGGGTGGGAACGCGAACCGTCTAGAGTGGAGTGGGCGAGTGGGAGTGGGCGTCTGTGGAGAGTACAAGTAAGTTTGTGCATCTACCACTAACAAGCTCCTACTCTTACCACACTGGCATTGCACTCTACTTCTCTAACCACAAGTCCTGGGTTCGAGGCCCAGGCCAAACATTTTTTTTAATTTTGGGCGTCTTAGTTCACCCAAATTCAGTAAAATGGAGCAAATGTGGTTCATCAGCATATTCAGTTAGTTCAATAAAATTTAGTTAGTTCAAATGCACATGACATAATTCAGTTAGTTTTTTTCAGCAAATGCCCATGATAGCAATTTCAGTAATATTTAGGAAATGCACATGACAGCAGTGCATCATGACAGCAATTTCAGCAATATTCAGCAAATGCACATGACAACAATAGCTCATGACAGCAATTTCAATAAAATTTAGCAAATGCACATGACAACAATAGCTCAGGACAACAATTTTAGTAAAATTCAGCAAATGCCCATGACAACATTCATCAAATTCAGTAAAATCAACAAGTTACAAATTTATGCCCCTAAAAAGTTCACCCATAAACTAATACCAAGATACAGTTCATCACTGAACTTACAACAACAAAGGAGAAAATTCATGCATCAGGTGCTGCATTCAGATCTGGAATCACCATAGGTCTGTCATCTCCACACAACAACCATAAAAGCCTCTCCCTACTTCACCTGTAGATGTTCCTACAACTGAAGATGCTGCATTTCTTCCTCTGCCCCTCCCTGCACTTGAAGATCCTCCAGCTGCTACATGGCTTCCTCTGCCTCTCCATGCACCTGAAGTTGTGCCAGTTGCTGCATTTCTTCCTCTACCCCTCCTTGCACCTGAAGATCCTCCAGTTGCTGCATTTCTTCCTCTGCCTCTCCCTGCACCTAAAGTTGTGCCAGCTGCATTTCTTCCTCTGCCCCTCCCTGCACCTGAAGTTGTGCTAGCTATTGCATTTTTTCTTTTTCCTCTGCTAGCAGGTTGTGAGCCTTCTCCTCTTTCAGTTCTCCCAATGTTCATCTGTGTTGTGACTGTTGGCTGGGGAATTGAAGCAATAGCAGCTGCAACAAATGCTGATTGTTCTGGTAGGGGGCCATGAAACCTTTGTGGAGCCCTGTGAGATCTCTCCCTCCTGGCCATGCTTGAAACCATGCTGTCTGGCAACCTGCTTGGATCCATGCTAGGGTTTGCCAAGTGAGGAAAAATGTTCTGCACAACAAATAAATGCAAGAAGTAAGCCCTGTGAGATGAGTTATGAGATGATTGAAGAAGTTCAGAAAGATTTATGTAAAATGCAAGAAATAAGTTATGTACTTCTACAAATGTTGGATCATCATAGTCCTCATCTTCTATTGGATCTCTAGGTCCCATTTGAGCTTCCTGGTATTTGTAGTGTCCCTTCCTGTTGTGATCAGGTCTGCCACATATGGAGCAGTGCATTGTCACTCCATTTTTCTTTAGCACTCTAACACCACCTTTCATCTTTTCCTCTGGTGTCTTTTTCCTGTTTTTTTGGGCCTTCCTAGTTGTTTTGTAAAGATAGGTGGATACACTTTATCCCCATCCATCTTCTCCCACATTTCAGGGTCTCTAAGAGGCATCAGATTGTATCCATAGGCTTTTAAATATGTTTGGACAGAGTAGCACTCATTGACCATTTCCTCTGGATCAATCCTCTCTTCACTCATACATGCAACTCCATGGCTACAAGGTATTCCTGACAGCTGCCATCTACCACAATCACACCTGAACAAGGAAAGGTCCACATTGTAGCTGTTAGGACCTGACTGCACCTTGAACAGTTCCTGTCCAGCACCTTGAACATGATAGTTAGCTGCATATTCAATATTCTTTTCAAGCTTTTTGAGAATCTTGGGACAGATTCTATGTCCTGTCCATTTTTCAATTGCTTCTCTTTGTTTGCTCTGCATTCTGTGCATAAGCTTGTAGAAAATATTTTCTAACATTGAAAGCACTGCCATCTCCCTAGCATCCAAGATGTAACTGTTGAAAACTTCAGAATTGTTGTTCAACACTATGTCACATTTAGGAAACTCACTGAAGAATGCTTTCACCCATGTCTTTGGATTCAATCTCTCAGTCCAATTAAAAGCTGGAGCACTATGTTCATCCATCTTCTGACAATTTGCTCTCCACTTCTGCTTGCTAGTAGATCTTGCTATGACCCATAAGTCTTGTTTCAGCACTTCTCCTTTGTGCTTCTCATGAAAGTTTTGATAAATGTGTCTCACACAAAACTTGTGTTCTGCATCTGGCCACACTTTTATCACTGCATCTATTAATCCCTTCTGCTTGTCACTCATGATTGTGAAAGGTGAAGTATTTATGATATTAAGATCATCTCTAAGAGTGGTCAAAAACCATTCCCAAGCACTAGTACACTCAACTTCAACCCAACCCATGGCCAGAGAGAAAATGCAGTCATTAGGATCTATGCCAACAGTAGTCAACAACACCCCTTTGTACTTTGTCTTCATATGACACCCATCAACAATATAATAGGCCTGCATCCCTGAAGCCAACCTCTTTTGCAAGCATCATAGGACCAATACACTGATTTCAAACATTTCCTGCCCATTGGGTACTGTTCATCTGTCACAGCATGAGTAGACACAAGAAATGTGGAGCCAGGGTTACATGTCCTCAGTTCCTGACCATAGTCCCACAACTTACTAAACTGTTCATCCTCATCCCCATGAATTATCTTCAGAGCTTGTTTCCTAGCCCTAGCTAACTTCCATCTGTTGACAGTAATGTGAAGCTCCTTTGTAACCTTCCTTGAAAATGTGCCAAGGCCCATCTTTTGGTCATCCCTGAATTCATCAATGAAAAATTTTGTAAGGAAATTGGCTGTCAGTGCTTTCAACTCCCATGCCTTCTGACACTTGTGGTCTGCAGCATAAACCTTTATCACAAAGCCTCATGTCCTATTGTCCAATCCAGCTTTAAGAAGCCATGGACAACTAGGCTTGCACACTGCCTCCAATCTGGTTTGTTCATTCTTTATCTTCTTGATCTCAACTCTATTCCTTATTGAATATGCATTCAGAGCTTGCCTTAGTTGCTTGACATCTGCAAAGACCATGCCTACTCTGAATATAGGAGAGTCCATGTCCACCTTTGCATTGAAAGCACTGAACTTGTATTTCAGGTTATCTTCTTCTTCTCTTGACAAATCAAGGTCCTCATCCTCAAGTACATATTCAGGCTCATCATCTATCTCTTATCGTTCCTCTTCATCCACACAAAAATCAATGTACTCATCAAAGAGATCATCATCTCCCTCATCAATGCTGAAGTCACTATCACTAAAGTCTGAATCTGTCAATTCTCCTACTGTCTCTGCTTGCTCTGAAACTGCAATTTGCAAGTTTGCACTTGATGTCTCTGCTGCTTGAACTGAAACTTCCATGTGCTGACTTCCACTAGCTACTTGCTTAGAGAGAATAATTTCAACCAATGATATAGACACTGAGCTGGGCATTGTATATATGACATCTTGCCTGCAAATCTGAATAAAGTCTGAATGGTCAATCAATATCTCCAGCACCTTATGGACTGCACTTGCTGTGATCATGTACTGGACATCAACATCTCCTCTAATTGGCACCAGCCCTTCTGACAATAGGCACCCAGGCCTACACCAATAGATGTGGTGCTCCCACACAGGATAGCTCAACCATTGCAGATGCTTCTCAATAAATGAATATGAGAAATTAGCAGCAGAGTAATAATCCAGAGTCTCCACACTAGCACTTGCATACTCCAGGTTGCTACTTGGTCCACAAAAATGCCATTATGCTCAATTTGCAAAGTGAAGAATGTAGATTCCACAGCCATGCCCATTGCTGCATCACACACTGCACAACAAATTCAGAGCATGATCAGCAATATTCAAACAATGAAAATATTCAGGAGTGTCAACATTATTCAGACTTTCAAAGCAGTACAATATCTAGAATAGTAACATCACACATTTTCATTTAGCTCTGCCCAAAAACCACGCATTTTCATATATCCTACCCCAAAACCCCAACTTTATGTCCCAAAACCCCAACTGTATGGCACAATCTATAGAATCAACATGTTCAGGATCAACTTCAACATTACAACCAGTACATGCCTAAATCCACATATTTCCTAGCAACATAACCGAACTTCATGACAGAAAACATCAACTTTAGAGCTCTAAACCCCTACTTTCCTCTACTCCAATAACATAAACCCTAGCAACCGAACCGAACCTCCAATCCCACTCCGCAGCAACCTTCTAATCTACCCCGGTGACCAACCCCGGTGAGTAACGGTGCTGATCAACCCCGGCGACCAACCACGGCGAGTGCCAAAAAAGTAGACGGAAAGCAGAGGTGAAGGAGGGCGGTCCTTACCGTAATCCGGCGGAAATGCGCCCGGTTCGCGGACGAGGCCGACGGATTCTGGTGGCTCAATGGCCACCGCGATGGCCAGCGACGTCGTCGCCGTCGCTGGCGTCAGGGGAACGAATGACATCACCACTCCCCGTGGCTCCTGTAACTAAGGCGAAGTGATTTCCCGATCAGGTGAGAGGGGCCGCAATATTAAATAGCCAAGGGAGGGCCAGATAGGGACTGCGGGCGTGAATTCCAAAAACATTGAGGGGTTTTCTGCAAAAGAGCCGGTCCGACCAGGTGTGCCACGCAGCAGCCAGCTGGGCGCCAATTGTCTGTCTTTGATTGGCTGTGGACTAAACCATCACATAGTTTGCAAGTTTGTGGACTAGTTGATCACCTTTTGCAAGTTTATGGACTAGACCATCACATCCAATGCAAGTTTCTGGGTCTCTAGTGCTCTTGCCTCATATATGAGAATACAATGTTGATTGACCTATTAAATAGTCCCACCTCGCTCGTTTATATCAAATATTACATTCTTAAGAAGTTGATCCCCACTATTAGCATTCTCTCAACATGCACAACATCCACATCAGCATTTTGCCACATAGGCTTTCACAGACGGGTATTTAGTATTTACATGGCAAGCATAATCTTCGGTAGCCTCCCGCATGCATCAGATAAATTTTTTTATTGCTAGCCTGTGCATGCGAGAGTTCATCTAGCTAGGAATGCCCAATAAACCGCATTCAATACATGCATGCAGTGAAGCATCAAAATAGGATCACAAATAGTACTCACTCGTGGTGAAATTACTGGAAAGTAAGTCGTGCGTTTCCTCAATTGGTGTTTAGCATGAATTCGTAGAATAACGCTTGCAGCTGGATAATCCTTTCTGGCTTGCGTGGGGACGTGGGCGATGGATCCATTTAATAGCAGCGCTAATTCCAGTTATTTTCCGGAGGCGTTATCTTTGACCTTTTGCCTTAGCAGCTTAGCTTATAATCTGAAGGAATAAATCTACACGATCTTCAAAAAAAGCTCGACCGATTCTTCTCATCTTCCCCATCTCTACCTCTCTTTCCATACTACGCTGCCGCCGGCCAAGCCTTCACGGGTTGTCGCCTCATGATCCTTCCCTCTATCTCTACCTCTCTCGGAGCCCCGCGGTCGTCGACAAGACGAGATGTACCTGTACATGCCACCGCCGCTATCCTCCTCCAACATCACTTGCACCAAAGGTGGGTGCTCTCTTTTCCTCTCAATGTTCTCACTCTTCAGATATGAACGTAATTTTTGAGTTAGCTTGGTTTGATGTTCTAATTTGTGTGTGGCTGGAAATTTCATAGTAGGCAACTCTTTTCCATCTCCAGCGACCTCCTCCGCGGCAATAATCCGGCCAGTCTCTCTCCCCCAAACTACTATCTAACTCAGCTATTGCAGACACACATGTGTCAAGATGCGATGGATCATTGATGTTTCTTCAATCCAGTTGTTTTTTATTGGTGGCACTAGATGGTGAAAATTTCTTCTTTCTTTTGTGTTCTTTAGGGTTCGGAAAGAAGAAACAGATGAAGCTACCATGTACCGTTCCCAACTACAACTGCATCTCTCTATGTCCCTTCCTCTCACACATTAATTTAGTACGAATTGTGTACTTTTATTGCTCTTCTTTGGTTGTTTTGTAGAATCACTACATATGGCATACTGGCATATTGGGGTTCATTTTCAGGTAATTTGTTCTCTGTGAGTAGTATTCCATTGCAAATTTTATGGGATCATTATATTACGTGAGTGATACAATTATGTGATTGACAATGTTGTTCTTTCCATACTGCACGGTTCTACTGTTCTCAGTATTTGATTGTTATGAAGTGACTCTTATGAACATACTTGCATCCTCTATACTTACTATACATTTTTTATAGTTAGAATATCAGTATTTGATTGTTATGCTACTAATAACAATCAAAACTTCAAAGGTTTTTCCTCACTGAGAGGATCAGGTATGGGCTGTTCTCATATTGTCCTTCAATTTAATTTGAAATGGAGTGTACATGTGTCTACTCAGGAACCATGTCATTTTGCATAGCTGGTTATCTTTCGCTCAATAAGCGGATCAAGGTGGAGAATGCAAGAGCATTACTATTCGGGTGCATTAACACCGTGAGGCTCGCAAATTAGTATGAAATATATTAGTTTCCTGCTTTGATGCACTTCTAATGGACAACCAAATGATACTATCTTGAAATATTGTAGGAAAAATATCATTACAATATATGTTACTTCTCTTAATATGGTGATGCATTCTTCTAATTACGCAAATATGGAGATACTCGGCCATATGTTATTTTGCCTGACTTTTTACACCATTCAAAGGTTCCAATAGACATGTATTTATATTATTGTTTTCATAAATTCCACTATTTCTCACTCTATAAATCCTCCTATATACTACTACAAATTCCGGCAGCAACGCGCGGGGTGTCATCTAGTTTTCTTAATTTATATACATATTGGTTTTTGGGGGTATCGAGGAGCAATCTCAGGAATCATTAAGGAGGAAACAAGACGTCTCATGATAAGGAAGGAAAGAGGCATTGCGAGAATAAGGAAAGAAAGAGGGATTTTTCAGATGTGATTAGAAAAACAAAGAAGGAAAGAGAAGGATATAAATGGAAAGATGGAATTAAATAAGAAGGCAACCCTAAGTCCGCCATGACTGAGGAGAGAAGGAAACTTCCATGTGCGTGCGGAAGATGAGGAAGAAAAGAAAGGGATCAACCATGGTTCAGGACTCAAGAAGGATTCCATCTATGAAAGAGCATGTACGTCACAACTCAATTATGAGTCAGGAATACATAAAAAAACATGTGTACAATTTTTTTGATGGAACATGCAAGTTGAGTTTAACTTGAGCACATACAAAAAAACATGAGCACATACAAAATTAGATGTCTTTGCACTAGAAAAAAAACTTAGATTGTAACCCAAGATTTTGAGTTATTCAAAAAATAATAATAGGACATGACTGTTATATCTTAAACGAGAGAGACGAGAGACAGAGATGTAAGAGTGAATGCGTGTTTTCTATATTGATGATGTGATCACATATATATATACAGTTTGAGGGCATGCCATTAGAGAGGTGTCTGTACATAGAGACGCCTGTCCGGTGAACCAACGCGACAGTTGCAAAAGCAATTCCCTACAGTTAGAGAAAGCAGGAATTAATCCCTTAATTAATCCTAACACTCCCCCTAATCACTGCTTTATCTTGTTAGTAGACATCATCTTGAAAAGCTCCTCGAAAAACCCTATGGGGAAAAATGTGAGGAGTATAGTGTTTGATATGTTGCCAAAACTCCTTCAAACCCAGTGGGGAAAATAAGGAGAAAATTATGCAACATATAATGGTTATTGTCTCTTTCAACTCAATACGAGAAAACTCATAGAATTAAGAGGACAATAAATATGCCATATATACTTTCCCAAAAACCCCGGTGGGGAAAACATAAAGTATGACATATGATCTCATGTTGATATTACCTCATTAAAAACCTTTATGAGAACCTGTAGAGTAAACTCATGAAGGGAAAAAGAGTATAATATGATGCATTGAACATGAACAATTTAGGAAGATACTCCCCCCGATTCTTGCAAATTCCAAAGCCGTCATATACCAATTCCATGAACATGTTTTTGGAATGTAAAAGTTGGTAGAGACTTGGTGAACAAATCATTTGTATGATTTGACTTGCAAGATATGCAATATAAAGATATTGCTTATTAGTAACCTGTTTGCAGACGGGCAACACAAGCAACATTATCTTTGAGATAATGGTTGGTGGATGCAGCCATGAGGTCTGTTTTGAAGACCCTTCATGAGAGGGCTACCACACCTAGTAGGAACACTACGCTTGTCTACGATCTGACATAGTGGGGATCTGATCGATGTATCCAATGATATTGGTGTTCACATTTTTGTGAAACTGAAAAATCAGGACAAGATGTTTGATGCCTTGGAGATATCGAAAGATATTCTTGAGTACCAACCAATTGTGTTTGGTGGATCCAATGGCATTACGGAACGTTGAGTCCCAATATCTCATTTCCATCATCTATTGGTCTAAATAGATCTTTCTCTACGTCTAGAGAATGAACTACCATGAGAGTTATGGATGGATAAGATTTGTCCACAATGAATTTATCCAATATATTATAGATATAGACAACATAGTATACCATAATGTATGAATGAAGGTGCTCAATTTGTAGTAAAGAGCGGTATTTTGGTTTACCCAAATCCTTCATTTTAAACTCCGTCATTTAGATGATTACATGTGTCATCATTGTAGACACACAAACATGGATAATCATCATTACTTGTGTATAAGGATCTCACTACGTCAGTTGTACCATATGTACCGACAACAATAAGTCGTATGTTGACTTACTGATTTTTACACAATGTATGTTGCATTTTGCATTTCGATTCAGAAGTGAGATTCCATCGAGAATCAATCATCTATGTATGAATCTAGTGATCCACATATATATGTAATCACTACATCTATCAACTGCACAGATAGATGATTTTGTACTGCCAATGATATAAGTTATCGGAAAGAAATTCTAAGAAGAAAACTTGTGTAGGTATTGCTTATGAATACCTTCCCATTATTGAGAAATATTATTTCTACCTAGATTATATCCTTTGCTTGAGTTCAGTCCGAGCGTTGTTCACACTTTGCCATGGCCATGGTCTTTGGATCTGAATCACTTGAAAGGTTTTTTTCAATCTAGTTGAGAAATGTATGTCGACAATTGTAGACTTCCGGTTATATGTTTCTCCAGAATCTATATATCAATATATAGTTGATGGAAATATCGTTACCCATGGTGACTGCTCGCGATTTACCAACGCGATTGAGTCGGGTATACCGATGTCCCGGTCATTGTGTGCACTATGAACTAGATTGGTGGAGGTTTCTCGTCCACTGGGTGTATAGTACCCATTAGGTGTCTGTCAACATGAAGTTAACTTGCATTTACTGATTCACAGGCCTTGATATCCTTACTTGCGAGAAGCTGAATCCTAATGTATTTCTGCCATACATCTCCCCATGTTGCATTAAACGGGGGAGTGGAGTGGATTATGCTGGTACCTCCACTCTTTCAGGAGTACTGTTGCAGGATTGTAGGATTGTGTGACACGTTTAGTCAGTAAATGAATCTGGCAGGTTATTTGCAATGTGTCGCAAATCTTCTAAATGCATGGTTCAGATCTTTGAGTATGTGGATTTGAGGCAGAAATGTGTTGAACATTCCACTAATTTCCTGGTAGTGTTTATGGTACTTGAAATCTCCCCCTAATGCCTGGAAATGTTCCTCATTGAATCAGCATACTGGCCTTGAATAACTCCCCATGCGAGGGGCTTGAGGTATTGACGGAAATACATTTATTCCTCACATAGATCCCAACTATATGTTGAGGGGCCAATGATGTATGCCAGGTGGTGATATCGGTATGCAACCGAATTACCGCAGATAGAAAATACTTGGTAGATATCCACATATCAAAAATAGAGGGGAATAATATTATGCAATTCTGTCATGAGCGTGTAAAACTGCATGACTCCAACGTAAAGTTGGTAAGTTGCAATTCCAAAGTAAAGATAATGCAATGAGCTTAACTCTTTGGATAGGATTCTACAAAAACCATTTTGAGTCTGGACATTAGGAAAAATTGCCAAACTTCAGTCCAAAGGCCATAGAGAAGGCCCTCAAGGAGAATTCTGCAATGTTATCCATTCGATTTGCTTGAAATCGATGTCAGGATAATGAGTCAATGGTTTCGTGTGAATAAAGCACACACTTAAGACCATCATGTAGATATGTCTTTAGAACCATGGAATACCTAAATAGTCTACTCAATGGCTGGGAAGAGCCACTTACCTCGACTTGATGCATCCAAGGAGTCTGAGTGGTTCAGCGTAGACTTTAAGGTGTGCGAGCCTTAAAAATAGCTTCCCTATGTCACTTGTAGTGCACATAAAATCTAAATGTTATTATAATTTAGCATCATAATAATCATAAACTATTGGAATTGCTGATAGTTTCGGTTTCAACCCAATGTCTCGATGACCAAGGCGAGTATGTCAAGTTTGTCATGTACAAGACACTCTGGAAAACTATCTCATACACAACATGTGCTACACGTTGTGTCATATGTGTAGTATAATCTAGATGATACACAGACAATGTGCTTGCCTTATCCGTTGCATATGGTAAAGAGAAGTTATTTCTCTTTGTTGTCATCATAAGTTTCGCTATGGAAACTATTTTGATGGATACCTCCATAGTTTAGTAGGGTACGAGTTAAACCTTGGAAGCCATAAAGCATCCCGATGTTACTCGAGTACCCGCAGGGATAGTAAATATGACTCGAGTTGAGCCAACAAATACCTCATCGCGTCTAGCGATTTTAAAATATCTCCTTTCTCTCAATGAGAGTGGAAACATTGGACTTCCCTGAGTAGAGTTTGTGGTGCATATGTCCACAAGGCACATATCATTTTTCATCGGATTGACTCCCGTAAAAATCAATATATAGACATGAAGATTCTCAATATGAAAATCACTATCAGATATATAGAATACATATAAATGTATTTGTATCAAAGTGTTGATACAATATATTGTGATATACAATATATGATGACAACAATAATCATGTTGTTATTAGAACATCATAAATGGACATAAATAAATAGATTAGTAAGGAGACTAAGGGACTAAATCTATATAGTCTCCAAACATGTCGGTTGATGCATATTCAACCATCATGCTCCCCATGCTCATAGGGTCTCGTGACAGCTTGATGGTGTCAGGTTGAGGGTTTGAAGTGAGTTTCAAACCATTACCCTTGAGGTCCTTTGCATCCCGGTGGCGTGGCTTGGATTGCACGCGCTATCCCATGGGATGCAAGATTGATCTTGATGTCCATGGCATGCTTCAGAACTTGTTGCCATTGAGGGCAAGAGCCTCAAATTGTTAGCCATCGATTACTTATAGGGGCAAGCCAGAGATAATTAATTTACAAGAAGTAAATTAAAAACCATCATGGTTTTGTAATAAGAATGCAAAAATTTGACTCAAGTGTATAACTTGAAAATGCTCAACCTCAATTGTTGGAACATAACACATTGAAGATCATACTGATCTCACAGTAATAGAGATAGTCTGCACATGGGCAGTAGATCCAACTCATTACCTTGTGTTTTCGTAATATAATAAGGGAGATGTTATTTTCAAAAATTTACAAGTTTGTTGTGTGGGAGAAATCAATCTCGACTGCTGTGACATGTTTATGAAGAATGACAATGTGGTAAACACATAGACATATCATCTCCGGTAAAAAACCCGGTAATTTATTTATATTACAGATTGCATAATATAAATATATCTTAATGTTGCAAAATTAATATATTTCAAGAAGGTGGTTCGAAATCATTAGTGTGAATCTCAAATTGCTAAATATGACACCTTGAAGATAATCTTTAAAATGGAGTAGATGTAACATCCCAAATTTTCAATTTGGAATGTTATACACTAGGTCATCCTTGCATATCATATTTTATTGCATTTTGGCTTCATCCTCGAAATCCTAAGCAACTCAAGGACACTCGGAAAGAGAGTTGGGGATTTCACTGTTTTCATATTTGAGATTTTATCAAATATTGAAACGAGGATTTTTGGTTTTAATTATTTTTCTCCCCAAAAATATTTCATGTTAAGATATATGAGAGGAGATAATATGAATTCTCCAAAATAAATGAAATATTGGATGAAAAATATTAAAATCAAATATTTGATTTTATTCGGATTTTATTGCTATTTTATTTTGCCTTATGAAAATTGCACGTTTTCAATATTGCATTTTAGGGCCAAGAAAATGCTCATCTTTTTCTAAATATTTTCTTTAGACAGTGATTTTTTTTGGCATTTTTAGATTTTTATTTATTTGTCTAGGATTTATTTTCGGCGGAATATGTTTTTTTAAAACTTCTTCCGCGCCCGACTCGGCCGATGCCCAGCCGAGCCAGGCCGCCGGCCCGCAAGCCGCGCCGCCGTCTCCCACGCCGAGTCCGGCCAGGACACGGCCGCCGCAAGCTGTCGCCGCCCGGGACTCCGCCTCGCCCCTCCCGCAAGCCACCCCCCTTTATAAGCCGAAGCCCGAGGCCCCTCGGGACCCCAAGCCGCCGCCCTCGCCGCCACCTGCCCAAGCCGCCGCAGCGCCTCGCTGCCACACAGCCGAGCCCCGCCTCACCAGAGGTATACGCCGCCGCCGTCGTCGTTCGGTTTTATTTTAAAACCGGTTCGGTTTTTTAGAAAACCCTAGTTTTTTAGAATAGATCGGTTCGTTGGTTTTCTCGGTTTAAGTACTTAGCGGACGTTCATCCGTACGTTCGTTTTAACGAACGGTGTTTACTAGTTAGCCGCAGACAGCGAACGTTCGTTCGTTAGCCTTTTCGTCAGTTTTTCTTTTTCTCGGATTTTTTCGTGATTATTTCCGATCGTGATTTCTGATCCGATTTTCGTTTTAGTTTATCCTTTCGCTCGTTTACCGGAATCAGGCGATTCAAGCGCCTAGAGTTTCTTCTCGAAACTCTCTTTCCGTTTAACCAACTTGAACAAGATTTTGATACAGAAAAATTTAACCTTAGTCCATATTAGTAATCAAATCTTGTTTCTTTCGCAGTTTGAGTTTCTTTGCTCCGTTTGATTTGATTCTTTTTGCAAACCTGAGTTCTTAAGTTGAACTTTCTGGTTAGATCTCTTATTTAAGTTTTACCCGTGCTTCTTTGCTTGATTGCTTATGTATGCTATTGTTTGTTTGCGATAGAACACCCGGAGTGCGAAGCGTGCTACTACGAGTCTCTAGTTTTATGGATCATCAGCAAGGCAAGTAACACTTTGATCATATCCCTTTATCACCCAGTTTTTATGCATTAGTTTCAACCCTCACACATTGCATGGTTAGGACTTGATAATATGTGGGATTGGGAAGTAGTTGATGAGGTAGAACCTATTGCCCTGTTATTATCAAACCCCTGGGAGTTACTTCTGCGTATTGCTTATATTGCTATGCTATGCTCATAGACGTGGATTGGGATTGAGTGAATCCATGACAGATGTGAGATTGTTAATTAATGGTTCAACTTAAGGTGGCAACTTTAATACACATCTGGGTGGATTGCTTGTCGGGCACCTGGAGAATCCAGTGTTGTCCTAGGATATCCCGGAGTACCCGTGTGATAATCCTATGGTCCGCCACCTAGGCTCAAAGGGAACTGAGATATTTCATGCTAGAAACTTCCGTGTGCAGCCACAAGCTATTATGGGCTCTAGCATAGTTGAGTAAGTTGCGTAAAGCTCTTGAAGAGGTAGACTAGCAGGTAGTGGGTTGTAGGTGGTATAGTCTATCCGGAGTAGAGAGTTAATACTTCTGAAAAACTGTGTCTCGGTCATCTGTTTCTCAAACATCATGTAGTGTGAGAAATCCAACGGAGGAGATCGAGTCTTGTGGGGAAAAGTGCGCAAAGCTCTGCAGAGTGTACAAACTAATAATGGTTAGCTGTGTCCCCGGTTATGGACATCTTGAGTATCTAGTACTTGGATTATCATAAGTATCTCATCACTCTAAATTAATATTGTTGGGTTGATAATTACTTTTAATTGGGATTGAGTTGGAGGGACCTTTTCAATGTTGTTTCAACTACCATGATAGTTAAATAAAATCTATTCCTTTGTTGTAGGGAAAAATTGGCTTTTCGCAAAACTTTAACTGTAGAGCTTTCCACTAGCCAAATATGCATATAGTGATAGCATTATTCTGTTCTTGCTCTATTGTGTTACATTGCCAACATATTCCATGTGCTGACCCATTTCGAGCTGCAACGTATTATGTTGCAGACTTTTCAGACAAGGAGTAAGGTTCGTTAGATCGTTGTCGTGTAGCTCAGCTATGTCGTTGGAGTTGATGGACTCACTTTATCTTCCAAGCCTTCCGCTGTTATCATATTAGATGGCCTTCAGCCATATTTATTGTAATAAGTTCTCTTTTGAGACATTCGATGTAATAAGTGTGTGATTGCTACCTGATACGTCCATTTTGCATCATGCTTTTATATCGATATTTATTGCATTATGGGATGTTATTACACATTATGTCACAATACTTATGCCTAATCTCTCTTATTTTACAAGGTTTACATGAAGAGGGAGAATGCCGGCAGCTGGGATTCTGGGCTGGAAAAGGAGCAAATATTAGAGACCTATTCTGCATAGCTCCAAAAGTCCTGAAACTGCACGGAAGACGTTTTCAGAATATATAAAAAATACTCAACGGAAGAGATTCACCAGGGGGGCCACACCCTGCCAACGAGGGTGCATCTTCTGCTATATGAAGTATTTCGATGGAAAAAATAAGAAGCCATCTTCTTGGACGAAACTCCGCCGCCACGAGGAGGAACCTTGGCGGAACCAATCTAGGGCTCCGGTAGAGCCAGTCTGCCGGGGAAACTTCCCTCCCGGAGGGGGAAATCATCGCCATCATCATCACCAACGGTCCTCTCATCAGGAGAGGGCAATCTCCATCAACATCTTCATCAGCACCACCTCCTCTCAAAACCCTAGTTCATCTCTTGTATCCAATTCTTGTCTCCAAGTCCGGGATTAGTGCTAGTAGGTTGCTAGTAGTGTTAATTAGTCCTTGTAGTTGATGCTAGTAGGTTTATTTTGTGGAAGATCATATGTTCAGATCCTATATGCATATTAATACCCCTCTGATTATGAACATGCTTATGCTTTGTGAGTAATTACGTTTGTTCCTGAGGACATGGGAGAAGTCTTGCTATTAGTAGTCATGTGAATTTGGTATTCGTTCGATATTATGATGAGATGTATGTTGTCTCTCCTCTAGTGGTGTTATGTGAACGTCGACTACATGACACTTCACCATTATTTGGGCCTAGAGGAGGGCATTGGGAAGTAATAAGTAGATGATGGGTTGCTAGAGTGACAGAAGCTTAAACCCTAGTTTATGCGTTGCTTCGTAAGGGGCTGATTTGGATCCATATGTTTCATGCTATGGTTAGGTTTACCTTAATACTTTTGTTGTAGTTGCAGATGTTTGCAATAGAGGTTAATCATAAGTGGGATTCTTGTCCAAGTAAGGGCAGTACCCAAGCACCGGTCCACCCACATACCAAATTATCAAAGTACCGAACGCGAATCATATGAGCGTGATGAAAACTAGCTTGATGATATTCCCATGTGTACTCGGGAGTGCTTTTCTCTATATAAGAGTTTGTCTAGGCTTGTCCTTTGCTACAAAAAGGATTGGGCCACCTTGCTGCACTTTATTTACTTTTGTTACTTGTTGCTCATTACAAATTATCCTATCACAAAACTATCTGTTACCACTTGTTTTAGTACTTGCAGAGAATACCTTGCTGGAAACCGCTTATCATTTCCTTCTGCTCCTCGTTGGGTTTGACACTCTTACTTATCGAAAGGACTACGATAGATCCCCTATACTTGTGGGTCATCAAGACTCTTTTCTGGTGCTGTTGCTGGGGAGTGAAGCGCCTTTGGTAGGTGGAATTTGGTAAGGAAAAATTTATATAGTGTGCTGAAATTTACTGTCACTTGTTAAAGTAATCCGCTGAGGGGCTTGTTCGGGGTATCTTCACCCCGACCAGTAGAGCAAAGAGTTGCTCCTCAACCTACTGAACCTACTGAAAATGAAAATGTCTCCTTTGAAATTCCTTCAGGTATGATAGAAAACCTGCTAGCTAATCCCTTTTTAGGAGATGGAACAAAACATCTTGATGAGCATCTAATATATGTGGATTAAGTTTGTGGATTATTTAAGCTTGCAGGTGTACCCCGAGATGTTGTTAAGAAGAAGGTCTTCCCTTTATCTTTGAAGGGAGATGCATCGACATGGTATAGGCTATGTGATGATATGGGGTCATGGAATTACAAACAATTGAAATTGGAATTTCATCACAAGTTTTATCCTATGCATCTTGTTCATCGTGATCGCAATTATATATATAATTTTTGGCTTTGCGAAGGAGAAAGCATCGCTCAAGCTTGGGGGAGGCTTAAATCAATGTTATATTCATGCCCCAATCATGAGCTCTCAAGAGAAATGATTATTCAAAATTTTTATGCTCGGCTTTCTGATAGCAATCGCACCATGCTTGATAATTCTTGTGCTGGCTCTTTTATGATGAAGACTATTGAATTCAAATGGGATTTATTGGAAAGAATTAAATGAAACTCTGAAGATTGGGACCTCGACAAGGGTAAGGAGTCAGGTATGACACCTAGTTTTGATTGTGTTAAATCTTTTATGGATACCGGTGTTTTCCGTAAATTTAGCACTAAATATGGACTTGACTCTGAGATAGTAGCTTCTTTCTGTGAATATTTTGCTACTTATGTTGATCTCCCCAAGGAGAAGTGGTTTAAATATCATCCTCCCATAGAAGTAAAAGTAGCTGCACCTATTAAAGTTGAAGAAAAGATTGTCACTTATAATGATCCAATTGTTCCTACTTCTTATGTTGAGAAACCACCTTTCCCTGTTAGGATAAAGGATCATGCTAAAGCTTCAACTGTGGTTCGTAAAAGCAATATTAAAACTTATACACCTTCTGAGCAAATAAAAGTTCAACCTGATATTGCTATTGTTAAAGATCTTTTGTCTGATAATATTGATGGGCATGTTATTTATTTCTGTGATGAAAATGCTAGAATTGCTAAACCTTGTGCTAAAGATAAACCTAGACCTATGGTAGGCATGCCTGTTATTTCTGTTAAAATAGGAGATCATTGTTATCATGGCTTATGTGATATGGGTGCTAGTGCTAGTGCAATACCTATTAGCCTATATAGAGAAATCATGCATGATATTGCACCTGTTGAGTTAGAGGATATTGATGTCACAATTAAACTTGCCAATAGAGATACTATTTCACCAATGGGAATTGTTAGAGATGTTGAAGTCTTGTGTGGGAAAACTAAATATCCTGCTGATTTTCTTGTTCTTGGTTCCCCACAAGATAGCTTTTGTCCCATTATATTTGGTAGACCCTTCTTGAACACTGTTAATGCTACCATAGATTGCAAAAGGGATGTTGTTACTATCGGTTTAGATGATATGACTCATGAATTTAATTTCTCTAAATTTAGTAGACAACACCGTGAAGAAGAATTATCTAGTAAGGATGAAATTATTGGTCTTTCTTCCATTTCCGTACCTCCTAGTGATCCTTTAGAACAATATTTGCTAGACCATGAAAATGATATGTTTATGAATGAAAGGAGGGAAATAGATGAAGTATTCTTTAAACAGGAACCTATTATGAAACACAATTTGCCTGTTGAAATCCTAGGGGATCCCCCTCCACCCAAGGGTGATCCCGTGTTCGAGCTTAAACCGTTGCCTGATACTCTTAAATATGCTTATCTTGATGAAAAGAAGATATATCCTGTTATTATTAGTGCTAACCTTTCAGAGCATGAAGAAGAGAGATTATTGAAAACTCTAAAGAAGCACCGTGCTGCTATTGGGTATACTCTTGATGATCTTAAGGGCGTTAGTCCCACTCTATGTCAACATAAAATTAATTTGGAAGAAGATGCTAAACCAGTTCGTGATCATCAACGACGGGTGAATCCTAAAATGAAAGAAGTGGTAAGAAAGGAAATACTAAAACTCCTTGAGGCAGGTATAATCTATCTCGTTGCTGATAGTCAGTGGGTAAGTCCTGTCCATTGTGTCCCTAAGAAGGGAGGTATTACTGTCGTTCCAAATGATAAAGATGAATTGATTCCTCAAAGAATTATTACAGGTTATAGGATGGTAATTGATTTCCGCAAATTAATTAAGGCTACTAAAAAGGACCATTACCCCTTACCTTTTATCGATCAAATGCTAGAAAGACTATCCAAACATACACACTTTTGCTTTCTAGATGGTTATTCTGGTTTCTCTCAAATACCTGTGTCATCCAAAGATCAATCAATGACTACTTTTACTTGCCCTTTTGGTACTTTTGCTTATAGACGTATGCCTTTTGGTCTATGTAATGCACCCGCTACCTTTCAAAGATGCATGATGGCTATATTCTCTGACTTTTTTGAAAAGATTTGTGAGGTTTCCATGGACAATTTCTCCGTCTATGGATCTTCTTTTGATGATTGCTTGAGCAACCTTGATCGAGTTTTGCAGAGATGTGAAGAAACTAATCTTGTCTTGAATTGGGAAAAGTGCCACTTTATGGTTAATGAAGGTATTGTCTTGGGGCACAAAGTTTCTGAAAGAGGTATTGAGGTTGATAAAGCCAAGGTTGATGCTACTGAGAAGATGCCATGTCCCAAGGACATCAAAGGTATAAGAAGTTTCCTTGGTCATGCCGGATTTTATAGGAGGTTCATTAAGGACTTCTCAAAAATTTCTCCGCCTCTGACTAATTTATTTCAAAAAGATATACCATTTGTTTTTGATGATGATTGTGTAGAAGCATTTGAAATACTTAAGAAAGCATTAATCTCTGCACCTATTGTTCAGCCACCTGATTGGAATTTACCCTTTGAAATTATGTGTGATGCTAGTGATCATGCTGTAGGTGCTGTTCTAGAGCAAAGAGTTGATAATAAATTAAATGTTATTCAATATGCTAGTAAAACCCGAGACAATGCTCAAAGAAATTATGCTACTACTGAAAAAGAATTTTTAGCAGTTGTATTTGCTTGTGATAAGTTTAGACCTTATATTGTTGATTCTAAAGTAACTATTCACATTGATCATGCTGCTATTAAGTATCTCATGGAAAAGAAAGATGCTAAACCTAGACTTATTAGATGGGTTCTCTTGCTACAAGAATTTGACTTACATATTGTTGATAGAAAGGGAGCTGAGAACCCCGTTGCAGACAACTTGTCTAGGTTAGAAAATGTGCTTGATGACCCACTTCCTATTGATGATAGCTTCCCTGATGAGCAATCTCTCCCTAATAATAAAGCACGGATTGAGTCTCCGGGTTCATCGTCGCGGCACTTTTGCAGAAAAGCCCCTGCTGTTGTGGATATTGAACCCGTGCTCCCTTTTTAAGTGGCTAAGATGAAAAACATTTCAATCTTGCAAAAAGACCCTGTAGTTTTTTGGTATTCAACCCACACTCCTTTTTGAAGTGGCAGCACACACGAGCATATGCGTGCTCTCCTTGATGCATACAGGCGGTGCCGCCGTGGGCGCTCCTCGATCCATACGGGCGGCGCCGCCGCCACCTGCGACTGGTGTTCTTCTACAGCCATCTGCCGCCCTTCTCCCGTTCCCATTCGCTGCCCTCCTCTACCCTCCCGCCCCTAATCTTCTCTGGCACTACCCCCAGCCTCCTGCTGCCGTGCCTCGATCCATACGGGCGTCACCGCCGACGGGGGGCGGTCTTCTTCTCCGGCCATTCGCCGCCCTCCTCCCCTCCCCCTCCCTCCTAATCTTCTTCTTCTTCTCCGGCCATCCGTCACCCTCCTCAAATCCCGCGGAGTTCGCCGGAGGAAGAACATCCGCCGTCCGAACGTGCTACACCAGAGGTATGTATCGGCTTTTCCCAAATTAGTTCAACGGTGTTGGATTTTGCTTGGATATTTTACTTGAATCAATATCAATTTGTGTAACCTGGGCGTGTACGAATGTTGCTACTTTTTTCCTCTTTAATCTGAGCGTTCAATCTCTGTAAGCTAGGTGCTGGGTGATGCCTGTACATTACATTAGTCCAATGTTTGCCAAACTATGACAAATTCCTGTGCCATGTGTGTTGGTTTAGATACTTCAAGTTTAATTTGAGACATCAGTAGTTAATCCACTGTTTATTTCCCTTTCTGGACCAGGGACAAATTGCTCAATCATAATTGTTTGTTCTTCTTTCTGTTACAGGGAAGCACCGGAAAGAGGATGTTTCTATGCAGCATAACCCAAAAGTTTAATTTGAGGTATTCCATCAAGCATATGTTCCATAGCCTCCATCCTATAGTTTATTTCCTTTGCTTTAGGTTGTACAGAGGATTTCCTTTGTTTCAGGTTGTACAGAGGAGCTCAGGGACAACTGAGGTGCTGCTAGAATTACATCAGCTACTAATTTACATACATATAAAAATAAGCTACAGCTTTAGCTCCATGTAGTAATGACTAAGTATATTCTAATGCTCATAGGGACTGATTACTATTTTTTACAGGTTAATTTAATCAATTCCTTGGCGTACTTTAGGAAATGAGGATATATTGGGTGGTCTCCGACAGCCCGACGACAATACAGAGTCGTCGTAGTTGGGTTGTGTTCATGTAACACTGAATCTTGACATAGTTAGTATAAGAAGGTTTGGTTTACTTCCACTACGTTACTATTCAGTCTATTTTATAAACATGTTGATTAGCCATTCTGGCAAAGAGGCATCTTCAATATTTCAGAAATCTCTTTTCTAGAAACTCCAATTCTCCTCATAGGAATTGAGATGCCCAATATTTCTCAATTTGCTGACAAGGTTGTAATATAATCACGTTTTGCTATCGACGTAATGCTATATTCCTTGACTGAAAGCAAACCCTTTAAATGCATCTGTACTAAGCATTCTTTCCGTCTATATCCTGTCATGATTTTTTTACTAGCTGTAGTGGTGTTCTTATTATTGTTATTTTCCAGAATTATTGTCATTTCACATATGGTATAAACCTTGTTCATGGCTAACTTATAGAATAGCAAACCTGGTTCATGGCTAACTTATAGAATAGCAAACCTTGTTCATGGCTAACTTATACAATAGCAGTAACTGATTTGAAACCATCAATCTCAGGAACACTCTGACCATGTATTTGATTCTGTTAAAGACCCAATATGTCATGTGGTCCTGCATCTCCTGATGTTGGTATTTCCAGTAAATTTTATTGACAGGCACTTTGGTGTCTCAGCAACCAGGTCGCTGATACGTCTCCAACATATCTATAATTTTTGATTGCTCCATGCTACTTTATCTACTATTTTGGACTATATTGGGCTTTATTTTCCACTTTTATATTATTTTTGGGACTAACCTATTAACCAGAGGCCCAGCCCAGAATTGCTGTTTTTTTGCCTATTTTCGTATTTCGAGGAAACATAATATCAAACGGAGTCCAAACGGAATGAAACCTTCGGGAACGTGATCTTCTCACCGAACGTGATCCAGGAGACTTGGACCCTACTCCAAGAAGTTTCCGGGGAGGTCACGAGGGTGGAGGGCGCGCCCCCTGGGCGCGCCCCCTGCCTCGTGGGCCCCTCAGAGCTCCACCGACATGCTCCTTCCTCCTATATATACCTACGTACCCCCATTAGACCAAAGACGGAGCCAAAAACCTAATTCCACCGCCGCAACTTCCTGTATCCACGAGATCCCATCTTGGGGCCTGTTCCGGAGCTCCGCCGGAGAGGGCATCCATCACGGAGGGCTTCTACATCAACACCATAGCCCTTCCGATGAAGTGTGAGTAGTTTACTTCAGACCTTCGGGTCCATAGCTAGTAGCTAGATGGCTTCTTCTCTCTTTTTGGATCTCAATACAATGTTCTCCCCCTCTCTCGTGGAGATCTATTCGATGTAATCTTCCTTTTGCTGTGTGTTTGTTGAGACCGATGAATTGTGGGTTTATGATCCAACTTATCTATGAATAATATTTGAATCTTCTCTGAATTCTTTATGTATGATTGAGTTATCTTTGCAAGTCTCTTCGAATTATCTGTTTGGTTTGGCCAACTAGATTGGTAGTTCTTGCAATGGGAGAAGTGCTTAGCTTTGGGTTCAATCTTGCAGTGTCCTTACTCAGTGACAGAAAGAGTTGCAAGGCACGTATTGTATTGTTGCCATCGAGGATAACAAGATGGGGTATTTATCATATTGCATGAATTTATTCCTCTACATCATGTCATCTTGCTTAAGGCGTTACTCTGTTTTTAACTTAATACTCTAGATGCATGCTAGATAGCGGTCGATGAGTGGAGTAATAGTAGTAGATGCAGGCAGGAGTCGGTCTACTTGTCACGGACGTGATGCCTATATACATGATCATACCTAGATAACCTCATAACTATGCTCAATTCTATCAATTGCTCAACAGTAATTTGTTCACCCACCGTAAAATATCTATGCTCTTGAGTGAACCCACTAGTGAAACCTATGGCCCCTGGGTCTATTCTCATCATATCAATCTCCATTACTTTATTTTACTTGTTTTGCTTTTACTTTTCACTTTGCATCTTTATACCAAAAATACCAAAAATATTATCTCTATCAGATCTCACTCTTGTAAGTGACCGTGAAGGGATTGACAACCCCTAAGCGTTGGTGGCGAGTTGCTACCGTTTTGTGCAGGTACGAGGGACTTGCGCGTGACCTCCTACTGGATTGATACCTTGGTTCTCAAAAACTGAGGGAAATACTTACGCTACTGTGCTGCATCACCCCCTACTCTTCGGGGAAAACCAACGCTAGCTCGAGACGTAGCAAGAAGGATTTCTGGCGCCATTGCCGGGGAGGCCTACGCCAAGTCAAGTCAAGATTTACTCTCCCGTCAACGAGCCATTTCTGGCGCCGTTGCCAGGGAAGCCTACGCAAAAGTCAACATACCAAGTACCCATCACAATCTCTATCTCTCGCATTACATTATTTGTCATTTGCCTCTCGTTTTCCTCTCCCCCACTTCACCGTTGCCGTTTTATTCGCCCTCTCTTTCCCTTTGCCTTTTGTTTGCTCGTGTGTTAGTTTGCTTGCTTGTCGTGATGGCCCAAGATGCTACCAAATTGTGTGACTTCACCAATACCAATAACAATGATTTCTTTAGCACTCCGATTACTCCTCTTGCCAATACTGAATCTTGTGAAATCAATACTGCTTTGTTGAATCTTGTTATGAAAGATCAATTCGCCGGCCTTCCTAGTGAAGATGCCGCTACTCATCTAAATGGCTTTGTTGATTTATGTGATATGCAAAAGAAAAAGGATGTTGATAATGATGTCGGTAAATTGAAGCTATTTCCTTTTTCTCTTAGAGATCGTGCTAAAGCGTGGTTTTCATCTTTTCCTAAAAATAGTATTGATTCTTGGAACAAGTGCAAAGATGCTTTTATCTCTAAGTATTTTCCTCCCGCTAAGATTATCTCTCTTAGGAATGATATTATGAATTTTAAGCAACTTGATCATGAACATGTTGCACAAGCTTGGGAGAGAATGAAATTAATGCTACGTAATTGTCCTACTCATGGTTTGAACTTATGGATGATTATACAAAAAAATTATGCTGGATTGAATTTTGCTTCTAGAAATCTTTTAGATTCGGCCGCGGGAGGCACTTTTATGGAAATCACTTTAGGAGATGCTACTAAACTCCTAGATAATATTATGGTCAATTATTCTCAATGGCATACTGAAAGATCTACTAATAAAAAAGTGCATGCTATAGAAGAAATCAATGTTTTGAGTGAAAAGATGGATGAACTTAGGAATTTATTTGTTAAGAGTGTTTCTTCTGATCCCAATAATATGCCTTTATCTACTTTGCTTGAGAATAATAATGAATCTATGGATGTGAATTTTGTTGGTAGGAATAGTTTTGGTAACAACGCGTATAGAGGGAATTTTAATTCTAGGCCTTATCCTAGTAATCCTTCTAATAATTATGGAAATTCCTACAACAACTCTTATGGAAATTTTAATAAGATTCCCTCTGAATTTGAGAGTAGTGTTAAAGAATTTATGAATTCGCAAAAGAATTTCAATGCTTTGCTTGAAGAGAAATTGCTTAAAGTTGATGATTTGGCTAGGAACGTTGATAGAATTTCTCTTGAGGTTGATTCTTTAAAGCTTAGATCTATTACTCCTAAGCATGATATCAATGAGTCTCTCAAAGCCATGAGAATTTCCATTGATGAGTGCAAAGAAAGAACCGCTAGGATGCGTGCTTACAAAGATGCCTTTATTAAAGCGTGTTCTTCTAAATCCTATGAAAATCAAGATGAAGATCTGAAAGTTATTGATGTGTCCCCTATTAAATCGTTGTTTTGCAATGTGAATCTTGATGAATCTGATTATGATCTTCCCTTACCTAGAAGGCGTTCTAAGAATTCTGAGTTTTTAGATCCTAATGATGAAATTGATAAAAAAGGGATTGAAAGAAATAAAAATCTAGATATTGCTAAACCCACTATTTTGGATCTCAAGGAATTTAACTATGAAAATTGCTCTTTAATTGATTGTATTTCCTTGTTGCGATCCATGTTAAATTCTTCTCATGCTTATAGTCGAAATAAGGCCTTTACCGAACACATTGTTGACGCCTTAATGCAATCTTATGAAGAAAAGCTTGAGTTGAAAGTTTCTATCCCTAGAAAACTCCATGATGAGTGGGAACCTAAAATTAAGATTAAAATTAAAAATTACGAGTTTCATGCTTTGTGTGATTTGGGTGCTAGTGTCTCTACTATCCCCAAAGCTTTGTGTGATTTGTTAGATTTCCGTGACTTTGATGATTGCTCTCTAAACTTGCATCTTGCGGATTCCACTATTAAAAAGCCTATGGGAAGAATTAATGATGTTCTTATTGTTGCAAATAGGAATTATGTGCCCGTAGATTTTATCGTTCTTGATATAGATTGCAATCCTTCATGTCCTATTATTCTTGGTAGACCTTTCCTTAGAACGATTGGTGCAATTATTGATATGAAGGAAGGAAGGGAATATTAAATTCCAATTTCCCTTAAATAAGGGCATGGAACACTTTCCTAGAAAGAAAATAAAATTACCATATGAATCTATCATGAGATCCACTTATGGATTGCCTACCAAAGATGGCAATACCTAGATCTATCCTTGCTTTTATGCCTAGCTAGGGGCATTAAACGATAGCGCTTGTTGGGAGACAACCCAATTTTATTTTGTGTTTTTTGTTTTTGGTTCTGTTTAGGAATAAATAATCCATCTAGATTCTGTTTAGATGTGGTTTTATCTTTTAATTAGTGTTTGTGCCAAGTTAAACCTATTAGATCTTCTTGGAAGATAGTTATTTGATCTTGCTGTAATTTCCAGAATCTTTGCGCTCAGTGCCCGAATTGTCAAAAATCACCAGAACGTGATAAAATAGTGATTACAATTGCTTCTGATCAATAAGCAAATTTACCAGGTCTTCTAATTTTGCTAGAATTTTTTGGGTTCCAGAAGTTTGCGTTAGTAACAGATTATTACAGACTGTTCTGTTTTTGACAGATTCTGTTTTGCGTGTGTTGTTTGCTTATTTTGATGAATCTATGGCTAGTAAAATAGTTTATAAACCATAGAGAAGTTGGAATACAGTAGGTTTAACACCAATACAAATAAAGAACATGTTCACTACAGTACCTTAAAGTAGTCTTTTGTTTTCTTTCTCTAACGGAGCTCACGAGATTTCTATTGAGTTTTGTGTTGTGAAGTTTTCAAGTTTTGGGTGAATTCTTTTGATGGATTATGGAACAAGGAGTGGCAAGAGCCTAAGCTTGGGGCTGCCCATGGCACCCCCAAGATAATCCAAGGACACCAAAAAGTCAAATCTTGGGGATGCCCCGGAAGGCATCCCCTCTTTCGTCCACTTCCATCGGTAATTTACTTGGAGCTATATTTTTATTCACCACATGATATATGTTTTGCTTGGAGCGTCTTGTATTATTTGTGTCTTTGCTTGTTAGTCTACCACAATCATCCTTGCTGTACACACCTTTTGAGAGAGCCATGTATGAATTGAAATTTGTTAGAATACTCTATGTGCTTCACTTATATCTTTTGAGCTTGATAGTTTACTATATGTGCTTCACTTATATCTTTTTGAGCATGATAATTTTTGCTCTAGTGCTTCACTTAGATCTTTTAGAGCACGGTGGTGGTTTGTTTTAAAGAAACTTGATCTCTCATGCTTCACTTAGATTATTTTGAGAGTCGTTAATAGCATGGTAATTTGCTTAATGTTAATATACTTGGTATTCAGGATATGCAAAACTTTCTTTTTAGTGGGTTGAATACTAAGATAAGTTTGATGCTTGATAATTGTTTTGAGATATGGAGGTGATAATATCATAGTCGTGCTAGTTGAGTATTGTGAATTTGAGAAATACTTGTGTTGAAGTTAGCAAGTCCCGTAGCATGCACGTATGGTTAAAGTTGTGTAACAAATTTGAAGCATGAAGTGTACCTGGCTTGTGCATCCTTATGAGTGGCGGTCGGGGATGAGCGATGGTCTTTTCCTACTAATCTATCCCCCTAGGAGCATGCGCGTAGTACTTGATTTTTGATGACTTCTAAATTTTTGCAATAAGTATATGAGTTCTTTTGACTAATGTTGAGTCCATGGATTATACACACTTTTACCTTTCCGCCATTTGCTAGCCTCTTCGGTACCGTGCATTGCCCTTTCTCACATTGAGAGTTGGTGCAAACTTCGCCGGTGCATCCAAACCCCGTGATATGATACGCTCTTTCACACATAAACCTCTCTATATCATCCTCAAAACAGCCACCATACCTACCTATCATGGCATTTCCATAGCCATTCCGAGATATATTGCCATGCAACTTCCACCATCATCATCATCATCATCATGACATGCTTTACTTTTGTCATATTGCCCTTGCATGATCTTGTAGTTGACATCGTTTTTGTGGAAGATGTTTCAAGAGTTGTTCAGTATGTTTTTTCTTTGGATCCTTTGCCTTTGAAGTTTTGACATTCTATTCTTATTATCTCCAGCTGACCAAGATGCTATCTAGTACATATGTGGAGAGCTTGGAAACTGCTGATTGCTAATGTGTAGTCCCCAAGTCATCACGGGATGTGTGAGAGAAGATTGATGAGCACCAATACTATATAATGCATCTTACTTTTATATATTTGTCACTAAAAATACTTTATTCCTTTTTGAGATTTATATATTTGTCACTAAAAATATAGTATCTTATTTTGTTGACATACTATTTTTATCATTTTGGGGCTAGGTTAAAAAACATAACATGTAGTGATGTCTTAAGCACGTGATGTGTTGTTTTTACTGCTAAGAGATCATTTGCGCTGTAAACTTGCCTCTATCATTAGCTCGGGTAGTCCCCGTTTCAGGTGTTTCAAATAATTGACTCATTTACAATCTTTTTTGTAACGACGTTGTTATATCTGCAATAATAATTGTACATTTTTGAATTATTACGCCACATGATATTTTATTTTTCCCGTTGCAACGCACGGGCATTTTTGCTAGTTAAATGTCATAAATGCTTCTCATACTGCTCCATGGTATGCTAATTATGCTAATTACATTGTTGCTAAATTTATACCACCTAGTTTCACATACCAGCAAAATAAAAAGTTCTTCTATGATTTGAGGCATTACTTTTGGGATGACCCACATCTTTATAAAGAAGGAGTAGATGGTGTTATTAGACATTGTGTACCTGAGCATGAACAAGAACAGATCCTACGCAAGTGTCACTCCGAAGCTTATGGAGGACACCATGCTGGTGATAGAACTGCATATAAGGTATTGCAATCTGGTTTTTATTGGCCTAATCTCTTCAAGGATGCCCGTAAGTTTGTCTTATCTTGTGATGAATGTCAAAGAATTGGTAATATTAGTAGACGTCAAGAAATGCCTATGAACTATTCACTTGTTATTGAACCATTTGACATTTGGGGCTTTGACTATATGGGACCTTTTCCCTCCTCTAATGGATATACACATATTTTAGTTGTTGTTGATTACATTACTAAGTGGGTAGAAGCTATTCCAACTAGCAGTGCTGATCATAACACTTATATTAAAATGCTTAAAGAAGTTATTTTTCCAAGATTTGGAGTCCCTAGATATTTAATGACTGATGGTGGTTCACATTTTATGCATGGTGCTTTCCGTAAAATGCTTGCTAAATATGATGTTAATCATAGAATTGCATCTCCTTATCACCCACAGTCTAGTGGTCAAGTAGAATTGAGTAATAGAGAGCTCAAATTAATTTTGCAAAAGACTGTTAATAGATCTAGAAAGAATTGGTCCAAGAAACTTGATGATGCATTATGGGCTTATAGAACTGCATATAAAAATCCTATGGGTATTTCTCCGTATAAAATGGTTTATGGAAAAGCATGTCACTTACCTCTCGAACTAGAACACAAGGCATATTGGGCTATTAAAGAACTCAATTATGATTCCAAACTTGCCGGTGAGAAGAGGTTATTTGATATTAGCTCACTTGATGAATGGAGAACCCAAGCCTATGAAAATGCCAAGTTGTTTAAAGAAAAAGTTAAAAGATGGTATGACAAAAGGATACAAAAGCGTGATTTTAATGTAGGTGACTATGTATTGCTATACAACTCTCGTTTAAGATTTTTTGCAGGAAAACTTCTCTCTAAATGGGAAGGTCATTACGTTATCGAGGAGGTCTATCGTTCCGGTGCCATAAAAATCAACAACTTCGAAGGCACAAATCCGAAGGTGGTGAACGGTCAAAGAATCAAACATTATATCTCAGGTAATCCCATAAATGTTGAAACCAATATTATTGAAACCGTAACCCCGGAGGAATACATAAGGGACACTTTCCGGAACATTTCAGACTCCGAAAAGGAATAGGTATGTGGTACGGTAAGTAAACCGACTCCAAAACAGTTTTTAAGGCAATATTTCTCTGTTTTGGAATATTTAGAAAAATAGAAAAATAAGAAGCAGTCCGGGAAGGACATGAGGGCTCCACAAGGGTGGAGGGCGCGCCCTACCCCCATGGGCGCGCCCCCCTACCTCGTGGGCACCTCGTGTGCTCTCTGGACTCCGTTTTCGTACACAAACGTATTTTGGTCGGTAAAAATTCATTATATAATCTCCCGGGGGTTTTGACTCCCGTATCACGCAAAAATCTCCTGTTTTTGTTTTGAGCTGTTTTTCTGACAGATCCAGGTCGTCATGTCGTCTTCAAGCGCCCCCAAGGACCAGTTCTTCAAGAAGGTCATCAACCCCTACCTCGCAGAAGTGCTGCAACACCCTCAAACCATTGACATGCGTGAGGGGTTGTTGCACATCCGTGATGCTGAGGGACCAAGGAAGACCGGAAGCACGGAGGCAAGGCTCGAGGCATTGGAGCAAGAAGTTTTCAAGTGCCATGAGATGGTGGAGCGTGGACTCGATTCCAATCACATTATGATCACGGAGTTCACTAACAACCACAAGCTGGACGTCAAGGACATTGGGGAGGCCATCTTCAAACTTCATAAGAAAAACGAGCACCTCCAAGCCCAGATCTATGACCTGCAAAATCAAAACTGCGAGTATGAATATAGATTCAAGAGGATGAGTTTGGCTGCAGATTTGAGGTTTTAGGAGACTCGATCATCCTTCTATGATGGTGAGCCCATGCCGTGGAATAAGGACGACAAGCCTACGCCATCAACAAAACCATCACCTTCTCCACCAACAAAGAAGAACTGAGTATATGGTATGGGCACTCCCCTTGGAAACTGCGAAGCTTGGGGGAGTGCCCCGGTATATTATCACCATCACCTTTATCTTTACCGTTTTTCTTAGTTCGATCCTTTTGGTAATATCTTGATCTAGTAGAATAAAAGTCTTAGTATGATCTAGTTGTGAGTTTTGCTTTATAATTCCTCTATGTAATCGAGTTCGTGAGCTATATAATAGTGTTGAGTCAAGGGCTTGATTATTTTTCCATGATCCTAAGGGAATAAAAGGAAAGAGAAAGAAATAAAAAGAAACAAAGAGATCATGTGAGTCTTATGGAGAGTAATGAGATCACATAGAAAAAGGTATGATGAATAAAAGTTGTTGAGGGTTGACAAACATAGTTTTGGTCATCGTTGCAATTAATAGGAAGTAATAAATAAAGAGAGGTCTTCACATATAAATATACTATCTTGGACATCTTTTATGATTGTGAGCACTCATTAAAATATGACATGCTAAAGAGTTGACGTTGGATAAGGAAGACAACGTAATGGGTTATGTTTTCTTACATCTGAGATAAATTATATTGTCATGGATCATCCAACATGGTTGAGTTTGCCTTTCCCCCTCATGCTAGCCAAATTCATCGCACCAAGTAGAGATACTACTTGTGCTTCCAAATACCCTTAAACCAGTATTTCCATGAGAGTCCACCATACCTGCCTATGGATTGAGTAAGATCCTCCAAGTAAGTTGTCATCGGTGCAAGCAATAAAAATTGCTTTCTAAATATTTATGACTTATTAGTGTGGGAGAAATAAGCTTTATACGATCGTGTGATATGGAAGAAATAAAAGCGACAAACTGCATAATAAAGGTCCATATCACAAGTGGCAATATAAAGTGACGTTCTTTCGCATTAAGATTTTGTGCATCCAACTATAAAAGCACATAACAACCTCTGCTTCCCTCTGCGAAGGGATTATCTTTTACTTTTATCTCCTACATTGCATAAGAGTCATGGTGACCTTCACCCTTACTTTTTACATTTTATCCTTTGGCAAGCACAGTATGTTGGAAAGATCCTGGTATATATGGCTGATTGGATGTGAGTTTTCATGAACTATTATTGTTGACATTACCCTTGAGGTAAAACATTGGGAGGCAAAACTGTAAGCCCCTATCCTTCTCTGTGTCCGATTAAAACTCCATACACATAAGTATTGCGTGAGTGTCAGCAATTGTGAAAGACTATATGATACTTGAGTATGTGGACTTGCTGAAAAGCTCTTATACATTGACCCCTTCCTATGTTATGATAAACTGCAATTGCTCCAATGACTGAGATTATAGTTTGTTAGTTTTCAATGAAGTTTACGATTCATACTTGAAATTGTGATCGAATTATTACTCTAGCATAAGAAATCATATGACAAGAATTATATAAGTTGCTGTTCTAAGAATGATCATGATGCCCTCATGTCCGTATTTTATTTTTATCGACACCTCTACCTCTAAACATGTGGACATATTTTTCGATTTCGGCTTTTCGCTTGAGGACAAGCGAGGTCTAAGCTTGGGGGAGTTGATACGTCCATTTTGCATCATGCTTTTTTATCGATATTTATTGCATTATGGGCTATTATTACACATTATGTCACAATACTTATGCCTATTCTCTCTTATTTTACAAGGTTTACATGAAGAGGGAGAATGCCGGCAGCTGGGATTCTGGGCTGGAAAAGGAGCAAATATTAGGGACCTATTCTGCACAGCTCCAAAAGTCCTGAAACTTCATGGAAGACGTTTTAAGAATATATAAAAAATACTCAGCGGAAGAGATTCACCAGGGGGCCACACCCTTCCCACGAGGGTGGGGGCGCGCCCTACCCCCTGGGCGCGCCCCCTACCTCGTGGGCCCCCTGGTGGCCCTCTAGTGGCCATCTTCTGCTATATGAAGTCTTTCGATGGAAAAAAAATAAGAAGCCATCTTCTCAGATGAAACTCCGCCGCCACGAGGCGGAACCTTAGCGGAACCAATCTAGGGCTCCGGCAGAGCCGTTCTGCCGGGGAAACTTCCCTCCCGGAGGGGGAAATCATCGCCATCGTCATCACCAACGCCCCTCTCATCGGGAGAGGGCAATCTCCATCAACATCTTCATCAGCACCACCTCCTCTCAAAACCCTAGTTCATCTCTTGTGTCCAATTCTTGTCTCCATGTCCGGGATTAGTGCTAGTAGGTTGCTAGTAGTGTTAATTACTCCTTGTAGTTGATGCTAGTAGGTTTATTTTGATGCTAGTAGGTTTATTTGGTGGAAGATCATATGTTCAGATCCTATATGCATATTAATACCCCTCTGGTTATGAACATGTTTATGCTTTGTGAGTAATTACGTTTGTTCCTGAGGACATGGGAGAAGTCTTGTTATTAGTAGTCATGTGAATTTGGTATTCGTTCGATATTTTGATGAGATGTATGTTGTCTCTCCTCTAGTGGTGTTATGTGAACGTCGACTACATGACACTTCACCATTATTTGGGCCTAGAGGAGGGCATTGGGAAGTAATAAGTAGATGATGGGTTGCTATAGTGACAGAAGCTTAAACCCTAGTTTATGCGTTGCTTCATAAGGGGCTGATTTGGATCCATATGTTTCATACTATGGTTAGGTTTACCTTAATACTTTTGTTGTAGTTGCGGATGCTTGCAATAGAGGTTAATCATAAGTGGGATGCTTGTCCAAGTAAGGACATTACCCAAGCACCGGTCCACCCACATACCAAATTATCAAAGTACCGAACGCGAATCATATGAGCGTGATGAAAACTAGCTTGATAATATTCCCATGTGTCCTCGGGAGCGCTTTTCTCCATATAAGAGTTTGTCTAGGCTTGTCCTTTCCTACAAAAAGGATTGGGCCACCTTGCTGCACTTTATTTACTTTTGTTACTTGTTGCTCGTTACAAATTATCCTATCACAAAACTATCTATTACCACTTGTTTCAGTACTTGCAGAGAATACCTTGCTGGAAACCGCTTATCATTTCCTTCTGCTCCTCGTTGGGTTTGACACTCTTACTTATCGAAAGGACTAAGATATATCCCTTATACTTGTGGGTCATCCCTACTCTGTTATAAATCCTTCGAGTACTATGTGTGTCAGCATTACCGATCCAGGGATGACACTTAAGTAGAGAGACTTGACCGTTTGAGGTCGGGTCGCTACAAGATGGTATCAGAGCAAATGTTGAGTGTAGGACAAGACCACTAAGCTAAAGCCCTAGATCACCACTCTCTTCCATTTCTGACTTCTCTCCATTTTCTACTCTTTAGGATGGCGGACGCAAGGAACATGTTTGCACAACCGGATGAAGAAGCACCTTTTGGACAACACTTGGAGGAAGTCAGTAAGTACCTAAACATTGGAATACCAAGCTTCACCAGGACTAACAACGCCACTTTACTAGAAGAGGAGCGATGGATGATTGAAGTTCAAGTTCCATGAAGGACATTCGCGCCAGTCACCAAAGCCATAGAGTTTTCCTTTGATGCACCAACCTGGAGCCTAGGAAAGAGTATGGCAGCTCACATCACCATGGGACGCATTGGAGAAGTTTACCATAAGGAGCTTAAGGATACTATCTATCATATTTGTGGGCGCCGAGATGAGCAATTGGAGATGATCAGCACCAGGAAGGATAGATCAATCGCAGCTTTCATCCAGGAGTTAAACCAGCACATTCGTCGCCAGGAGAACCAGATGTGTGCAGGCATGATAGATCTGAAGAAGGCAATGACAAGGATCACGGAACTAGAGGAAGAACTCAAGGCTACTCGTGAAGTTTATGAGGAGGAAATCGTCGTACTAGTGGAGAAGAATGATGATCTGGAAAGGAAGTTGGGAGTATTCATGGGAGACCCCGCTCCAGGAGGAGAAGACGAAGAACCCAAGGAGATTCGTTCTGAGGACTACATCATCATCAACGACACCGACTCGAACCCCGACGATAGCGATGATGACTATGAAGATGAATCTGGAGCAGACATTATTGAGTCTTTCACCGATCAATATTTCTAGCAGACCACCACATCAATAGTACTATTCCACCATGTATATAGTATAGTCCAAGCACTTTTTGTAACAATAGTTAGATCGATTGTATGCCCTGCTTGATTGATTGAGTGATATGATTGTGTTTGTCTCATGTGCATATGGGTAGTATTTTCTCACTAGACCTCATTCTATTCTATTCTCTTCCCTCTAAACCCTCAGATGCCTCCGAGACGTGACCCCAATTTACTTTCCCACCGGAGCTCACTCAGTTGATCCAGCAGCAGAATACCCTGATGCAGTTGTTAGTTCAGAATCAAGGCAACAACAACAACCCACCACCACCACCAGTTGACAACTTAGCCCGCTTCTTGAGGTTGAAGCCGCCGGTGTTTTCCAGTAGCACCGAGCCGATAGTGGCAGATGATTGGCTCCGTGGGATTGGAAGGGAGTTAACCACTGCAGGATGTACAGATGCTGAGAAGGTGCATTTTGCCACACATCAGTTGGATGGACCAGCAGCCTCATGGTGGGAGAGTTAGATAGTCACCTATCCCATAGCCACTGTTACATGGGATCAGTTTCAGCAAGCATTCCGCACCGCTCATGTCTCAACAGGAGCTATGAGCATGAAGAAGCGTGAGTTTCGCAACTTGCGCCAAGGGAACCGTACTGTGGGGCAGTACGTGGATGAGTTTAGTAAGCTGTCTTGTTATGCCCCTGACAATGTGGCCATAGATGCCGCGAAGCAGGAGAAGTTTATGGAAGGGCTGAACGATGAGATGAGCATGCAGTTGATGGTGGCAACATTTAACAACTACCGGGAGTTGGTAGACAAGGCTCTTATGATTGAAGGGAAGCAGCAGCAAATTGAGAGCCACAAAAGGAAGTATGGACAAGGAAGGTACAACTCATGAGCTCAGCAGAAGCCTCGTCTAACCCCGAACTCGGGAGCACTTGTTCATAACCATGGAGGCCACATGCACAATGGAGGAAGTACCCATAATCATACTGTCCCAAGGAATGGGAATGGGAATGGAGCAAGCAGCAATCAGACCCGCTCCAATCCAGCCACACCCGCCAAGAGAGACCTAAGCCACGTTACTTGTTTCAAGTGCGGGAAGACTGGACACTATGCCACGGAGTGCCCTGAAGTGAAGAATGGAAACGTTAATGGGAGCGCTGGGAAGAAGCCCAATCTATTCAACAAGGGACAAGTGAACCATGTTAACGTGGAGGAGGTTGAATGGCAGCCAGACGCAGTTATCGGTATATTTTTGGTTAAGTCTTTTACCGTTCTTGTTCTTTTTGATACTGGTGCATCACATTCATACATATCAAGGGGATTTGTGGATAAGTTTAAACTACCAACCCAAACCCTTAGAACCCCTCTGTTAGTAAGTTCACCTGGAGCAGAGTATATGGTCAGCCGATGTTGCGACCAGATACCCGTAACCATTGGTAGCCATGTTTTTCCGTCGGACCTAATAATCCTGGAGTCACAAGGATTGGATGTGATATTAGGCATGGACTGGATGTCAAAGTATGGAGGAAGCGTTGACTGTGTTAGTAAATCAATTTGTCTCACCACCCCGGAGGGAAAAAGGATCAAGTACGTATCTAGACATGCGCCTAGGAGTAGCCAAGTAAATACCCTCACGGGAGTTGTTCAGGAGGAAGTGCCTGTAGTGAAGGATTACCCAGATGTTTTTCCATAGGAGCTACCAGGCATGCCGCCGGATCGAGACATCGAGTTTTTGATAGAGTTATTGCCAGGTACCGGGCCAATATCAAAGTGACCCTACCGGATGCCCGCAAATGATCTGGAGGAGATTAAGAAGCAGATCAAGGAGTTATTGGATAAAGGTTACATCCGACGGAGTTCATCACTTTGGGGAGCCCCAGTGCTTTTGGTTGAGAAGAAGGATAAATCTCTAAGGATGGTTGTTGATTATCGTGCACTGAATGAGGTGACGATCAAGAACAAATACCCATTGTCGATAATCAATGATTTTTTTGACCAGTTGCAAGGAGCTAAGGTGTTCACGAAGATCGATCTGCGATCAGGATATCACCAGCTGAAGATCCGGGAAAAGGATATACCTAAAACCGCATTTACCACAAGGTATGAGTTATATGAGTATACGGTCATGTCATTTGGACTGACTAACGCCCCTGCCTATTTCATGAGCATGATGAACAAGGTGTTCATGGAATATTTGGATAAGTTTGTTGTGGTATTCATTGATGATATAATGGCATACTCGAAGAATGAAGAGGAGCACAAGGAGCATTTGCGTTTAGTTCTCGAGAAACTCAGGGAACATCAGTTTGATGCCAAGTTCAGCAAATGTGAGTTTTGGTTGAAAGAAGTTGGATTCCTTGGACATGTTATATCAGGAGAAGGTATAGCAGTAGACCCCACCAAGGTTTAGTCAGTCACTGAATGGTTGGTACCCACTTCAGTTAGCAAGATCCGCAGTTTTCTTGGACTCGTAGGATACTACCGGAGATTCATTGAAATTTTTTCCAAGATTGCGAAGCCAATGACGAAACTATTGAAGAAAGATACCAAATTTAAATGGACGGAAGAATGCGAAGCGAGTTTTCAGGAGTTAAAGAAACGTCTGACTACAGCCCCAGTACTGATTCTGTCGGATATATGCAAGGATTTCCAAGTGTATTGCGACGCCTCTCGCTTAGGACTTGGAGGAGTACTGATGCAGGACAGAAGAGTTGTTTCGTATGCCACGCGACAACTGAAACCGCATGAGTTAAATTATGCCACGCATGACTTGGAGTTGGATGTCGTAGTGCATGCGTTGAAGACTTGGAGACACTATCTTATTGGAAACCATTGCAATGTATACACTGACCATAAGAGTTTGAAGTACATTTTCACACAGAAGGAGCTAAACCTTAGGCAGAGGAGATGGTTGGAGCTTATAAAGGATTATGACATGAAGCTTCAATATCATCCAGGCAAGGCCAACATCGTAGCAGACGCTTTGAGCCGGAAGAGTTATGCCAACACACTCATAAGCGCAGGATTGCCAAAGGAGTTGGCGGAGGATCTCAGGGAACTTCGATTGGAGATTGTCCCTAGAGGTTTTGTTGCAACAATGGAGGTTCAGTCTACATTGTTAGGAAAGATTCGAGAAGCTCAAAAGTATGACAAAGAGATCGCCGAGAAAAAAGAGAGAATGAGCAAAGGAAAGGCCAAAGGTTTTCGTGAGGATGAATACGACACCTTGTGGTTTGAGGACCGAGTTTATGTGCCCAATAATACAGAGATCAGGAAGTTAATACTTCATGAGGCTCATGACTCACCATACTCGATACACCCCAGAAACACCAAGATGTATGTGGACTTAAAGGAACATTTCTGGTGGACTGGTATGAAGAAGGATATTGCCGAGTATGTAGCCGTGTGTGATGTATGCCAGAGAGTGAAGGCAGAACATCAAAAGCCAGTCGGATTGTTACAACCCAAGCCGATACCCGAGTGGAAGTGGGATAAGCTTGGCATGGATTTCATCACGGGATTGCCCAGGACTAAATCAGGATATGATTCTATATGGGTAGTAGTTGACCGCTTGACCAAAGTAGCTCACTTTATCCCAGTGAAAACCACATATACAAGTGCCAAGTTGGCCAAGATATACATGACCAGGATCGTATGTTTGCATGGAGTTCCAAGGACCATCGTATCAGATAGAGGTACCCAGTTTACCTCAAAGTTTTGGAATCAGTTGCATGAAACTTTGGGAACCAAACCAGAGTTCAGCACAGCTTTTAACCCGCAAAGATATGGACAAACCGAGAGAGTCAACCAGATTCTAGAGGATATGCTGAGAGCTTTTTCACTAGATTATGGATCTAGTTGGGATGACAACTTGCCCTATGCAGAGTTCTCATACAACAACAGTTACCAGGCCAGTTTGAAGATGGCACCTTTCGAAGCTTTATACGGAAGGAAGTGCAGGACATCGTTGTTGTGGGATGAAGTTGGAGATCGTCAGTTGTTTGGACCAGATTTGATTATGGAATCAGAAGAGAAGGTTAAATTGATTAGAGATAGACTGAAGGTAGCTCAGTCCCAATAGAAGAGTTATGCAGATTCAAAACGCAAGGAGGTAGTCTATGAAATCGAAGACAGAGTGTATCTTCGGGTATCACCACTCCGAGGAGTTAAGCGCTTTGGAGTTAAAGAAAAGTTAGCACCACGTTTTGTGGGACCATACAGAGTTTTGGAACGTATGGGAGAGGTTGCTTATAAGTTGGAATTACTCGAAGGATTGTCAGGAGTTCATGATGTGTTCCACGTTTCTCAGTTGAAGAAGTGTCACGCAGAGATGGCTGACATTCCCCTGAGAGATACAGTACCGCTGGAGGCGATTCAGTTGGATAATGATTTGACCTATGAGGAGAAGCCAGTCAGGATTCTTGAATTTGCCAGCCGAGTTACCCGCAGCAAGGTTATTAAGTTTTGCAAAGTTCAGTGGAGCCACCATACTGAGGACGAAGCCACCTGGGAACGAGAGGATGATCTTCGCAAGGACCACCCACACATATTTTCTAACCAACCCGAATCTCGAGGGCGAGATTCATCTTAAGGGGGAGGTTTGTAACATCCCAAATTTTCAATTTGGAATGTTATACACTAGGTCATCCTTGCATATCATATTTTATTGCATTTTGGCTTGATCCTCCAAATCCTAAGCAACTCAAGGACACTCGGAGAGAGAGTTGGGGATTTCACTGTTTTCATATTTGAGATTTTATCAGATATTAAAACGAGGTTTTTTGGTTTTAATTATTTTTCTCCCCAAAAATATTTCATGTTAAGATATATGAGAGGAGATAATATGACTTCTCCAAAATAAATGAAATATTGGATAAAAATATTAAAATCAAATATTTGATTTTATTCAGATTTTATTGCTATTTTATTTTGCTTTAGAAAAATTGCACGTTTTCAAAATTGCATTTTAGGGCCAAGAAAATGTTCATCTTGTTCTAAATATTTTATTTAAACGGTGAAAATTTGTTTTGGCATTTTTAGATTTTTATTTATTTTTCTAGGATTTATTTTCGGTGGAATATGTTTTAAAAAAAACTTCTTCCGCGCCCGACTAGGCCGAGGCCCAGCCGAGCCAGGCCGCCGGCCCGCAAGCCGTAGACAGCGAACGTTCGTTCGTTAGCCTGTTCGTCAGTTTTTCTTTTTCTCGGATTTTTCCGCGATTATTTCCGATCGCGATTTCTGATCCGATTTTCGTTTATTTTATCTTTTTGCTCGTTTATCGGCATCGGGCGATTCAAGCGCCTAGAGTTTCTTCTCGAAACCCTCTTTCCGTTTAACCAACTTGAATAAGATTTTGATACAGAAAAATTTGACCTTAGTCCAGATTAGTAATCGAATCTTGTTTCTTTCGCAGTTTGAGTTTCGTTGCTCCGTTTGATTTGATTCTTTTTGCAAACCAGAGTTCTTAAGTTGAAGTTTCTGGTTAGATCTCTTATTTGAGTTTTACCCGTGCTTCTTTGCTTGATTGCTTATGTATGATATTGTTTGTTTGCGATAGAATACCCGGAGTGCGAAGCGTGCTACTACGAGTCTCTAGGTTTTGCGGATCATCAGCAAGGCAAGTAACACTTTGATCATATCCCTTTATCACCCAGTTTTTATGCATTAGTTTCAACCCTCACACATTGCATGGTTAGGACTTGATAATATGTGGGATTGGGAAGTAGTTGATGAGGTAGAACCTATTGACATGTTATTATCAAACCCCTGGGAGTTACTTCTGCGTATTGCTTATATTGCTATGCTATGCTCGTAGACGTGGACTGGGATTGAGTGAATCCATGACAGATGTGAGATTGTTAATTAATGGTTCAACTTAAGGTGGCAACTTTTATACACATCTGGGTGGATTGCTTGTCGGGCACCTGGAGAATCCAGAGTTGTCCTAGGATATCCCGAAGTACCCGTGTGATAATCCAACGGTCCGCCACCCAGCCTCAAAGGGAACTGAGATATTTCATGCTAGAAACTTCCGTGTGCAGCCACAAGCTATTATGGGCTCTAGCATAGTTGAGTAAGTTGCGTGAAGCTCTTGAAGAGGTAGACTAGTAGGTAGTGGGTTGTAGGTGGTATAGTCTATCCGGAGTAGAGAGTTAATGCTTCTGAAAAACTGTGTCTCGATCATCCATTTCTCAAACATCATGTAGTGCGAGAAATCCAACGGAGGAGATCGAGGCTTGTGGGGAAAATTGTGCAAACCTCTGCAGAGTGTACAAACTAATCATGGTTAGCCGTGCCCACGGCTATGGACATCTTGAGTATCTAGTACTTGGATTATCATAAGTATCTCATCACTCTAAATTAATATTGTTGGGTTGATAATTACTTTTAATTGGGATTGAGTTGGAGGAACCTTCTCAATGTTGTTTCACCTACCATGATAGTTAAATAAAATCTATTCCTTTGTTGTAGGGAAAAATTGGCTTTTTGCTTTTAACCGTAGAGCTTTCCACCAGCCAAATATGCATATAGTGATAGCATTATTCTGTTCTTGCTCTACTGTGTTACATTGCCAGCATATTCCACGTGCTGACCCATTTCGGGCTGCAACGTATTATGTTGCAGACTTTTCAGACGAGGAGTAAGGTTTGTTAGGTCGTTGCCGTGAAGCTCAGCTATGCCGTTGGAGTTGATGGAGTCACTTTATCTTCCAAGCCTTCCGTTGTTATCATATTAGATGGCCTTCAGCCATATTTATTGTAATAAGTTCTCTTTTGAGACATTTGATGTAATAAGTGTGTGATTGCTACTCTGTTATAAATCCTTCGAGTACTATGTGTGTCAGCATTACCGATCCAGGGATGATACTGAAGCACAGAGACTTGACCTTTTGAGGTCGGGTCACTACAAGATGGTATCAGAGCACACGCTGAGTGTAGGATACAACCACTAAGCTAAAACCCTAGATCACCACTCTCTTCTTATTTCTGACTCCTCTCCATTTTCTACTCTTTAGGATGGCGGACGCAAGGAACAAGTTTGCACAACCGGATGAAGAAGCACTAATAACCCACAAGTATAGGGGATCGCAATAGTTTTCGATAAGTAAGAGTGTCAAACCCAACGAGGAGCTAAAGTTAGAACAAATATTCCCTCAAGTTCTATCGACCACCGATACAACTCTATGCACGCTTGACGCTCGCTTTACCTAGAACAAGTATGAAACTAGAAGTACTTTGTAGGTGTTGTTGGATAGGTTTGCAAGATAATAAAGAGTTCATAAATAAAAAGTAGGGGCTGTTTAGATAAATAAACAATAAAGTAAATATAGCGAGTGTGGAAAAGTGGTGGTAGGAGTTGCGAAATTGCCCCTCAAGAAATTGACTACTTTACTAGACCGATAGCAAGTATTATGTGGGAGAGGCCACTGCTAGCATGTCATCCCTGACTTGAAATTCTATGCACTTCTGATTGGAACTATTAGCAAGCATCCGCAACTACTAACGTTCATTAAGGTAAAACAACCATAGCATTAAGATATATTGGTCCCCCCTCAATCCTGTATGCATCAATTTCTATGCTAGGTTGAAGCTTATGTCACTCTTGCCCTCCAATACATAGTCCTATCAACATACAACTAACCCTAGGGTGTGATCCACGCGCGCAATCATTTGATGGGCACCAAAGGACAGCAACATAACCACAAGCAAATTAAATCAATCATAGCAATTCATCAACCACCGATAGGACAACGAAAATCTACTCAGATATCATAGGATGGCAACACATCATTGGATAATAATATGAAGCATAAAGCACCATGTTCAAGTAGAGGGTACATCGGGTTGCGGGAGAGTGGACCGCTGTAGATAGAGGGGGGAAGGTGATGGAGATGTTGGTGAAGATGGCGGAGGTGTTGGTGTAGATCACGGTGATGATGATGGCCCCCGGTGGCACTCTAGTGCCACCGGAAGCGAGGGGGAGAGAGCCCCCCTCCTTCTTCTTATTCCTTGACCTTCTCCCTAGATGGGAGAAGGGTTTCCCCTCTGGTCCATGGCCTCCATGGCACGGGAGGGGCGAGAGCCCCTCCGAGATTGGATCCGTCTCTCTGTCTCTCTCTGTTTATGCGTTCCCAGATTCTCCCCTTTCACCGTTTCTTATATTCCCGGAGATCCGTAACTCCGATTGGGCTGAAAATTTAACACGATCTCTATCCGGATATTAGCTTTCTTGCGGCAAAAGTAGGGCATCAACTTCCTTACGGGTGGCCCACGAGGGTCAGGGGCGCGCCCAGGGGTGCATGCGCACCCCCTGCTTCGTGGCCACCTCGGGCACTGTCTCGCGTGGATTTTTCTTCCCAAAAATCATATATATTCCAAAAAAGTCTCCATCAATGTTTATCCCATTTGGACTCCGTTTGATATGGATATTCTGCGAAACAAAAAACATGCAACAAACAGGAACTGGCACTGGGCACTGGATCAATATGTTAGTCCCAAAAATAGTATAAAAAGTTGCCAAAAGTATATGAAAGTTCAATAATATTGGCATGGAACAATAAAAAATTATAGATACGATGGAGACGTACCAGCATCCCCAAGCTTAATTCCTGCTCGTCCTCGAGTAGGTAAATGATAAAAAATAATAATTTTTGATGTGGAATGCTACCTAGCATAATCTTGATCATGTAATCTAATCATGGCATGAATATTAAGACACGAGTGATTCAAAGCAATAGTCTATCATTTGACATAAAAAACAATAATACTTCAAGCCTACTAATAAAGCAATCATGTCTTTTCAAAATATCATGGCCAAAGAAAGTTATACCTACAAAATCATATAGTCTGGCTATGCTCCATCTTCACCACACAAAATATTCACATCATGCACAACCCCGATGACAAGCCAAGCAATTGTTTCATACTTTTGACGTTCTCAAACCTTTTCAACTTTCACGCAATACATGAGCGTGAGCAATGGACATAGCACTATAGGTGGAATAGAATATGATGGTGGAGAAGACAAAAAGGAGAAGATAGTCTCACATCAACTAGGCGTATCAACGGGCTATGGAGATGCCCATCAATAGATATCAATGTGAGTGAGTAGGGATTGCCATGCAACGGATGCACTAGAGCTATAAGTGTATGAAAGCTCAAACTGAAACTAAGTGGGTGTGCATCCAACTTGCTTGGTCATGACGACCTCGGGCATTTGAGGAAGCCCATCATTGGAATATACAAGCCAAGTTCTATAATGAAAATTCCCACTAGTATATGAAAGTGATAACTCAAGAGACTCTCTATATGAAGAACATGGTGCTACTTTGAAGCACAAGTGTGGAAAAAGGATAGTAGCACTGCCCCTTCTCTCTTTTTCTCTCATTTTTTCTTATTTTTTTATTTTTTTGGTGGGCTTCTTTGGCCTCTTTTTTTATTTGGGCTGCGTTGGCCTCTTTTTTTTGTAAAGTTTGGAGTCTCATCCCGACTTATGGGGGAATCATAGTCTCCATCATCCTTTCCTCACTGGGGCACCGCTCTAATAATGATGATCATCACACTTTTATTTACTTACAACTCAATATTACAACTCAATGTCTAGAACAAAGTATGATTGTATATGGATGCCTCCAGTGGTGTACCGGGATGTGCAATGATCTAGCGTAGCAATGACATCAAAAAATGGACAAGCCATGAAAACATCATGCTAGCTATCTTACGATCATGCAAAGCAATATGATAATGAATGCTCAAGTCATGTATATGATGATGATGGAAGTTGCATGGAAATATATCTCGGAATGGCTATGGAAATGCCATGATAGGTAGGTATGGTGGCTGTTTTGAGGAAGATATATGGTGGGTTTAAGGTACTGGCAAAAGTTGCGATACTAGAGAGGCTAGCAATGGTGGAAGGGTGAGAGTGCGTATAATCCATGGACTCAACATTAGTCATAAAGAACTCACATACTTATTGCAAAAATCTATTAGTCATCGAAACAAAGTACTACGCGCATGCTCCTAGGGGGATAGATTGGTAGGAAAAGACCATCGCTCGTCCCCGACCACCACTCATAAGGAAGACAATCAATAAATAAATCATGCTCCGACTTCGTTACATAACGGTTCACCATACGTGCATGCTACGGGAATCACAAACCTCAACACAAATATTTCTACAAACCACAACTACCCACTAGCATGACTCTAATATCACCATCTTTATATCACAAAATTATTGCAAGGAATCAAACATATCATATTCAGTGATCTACAAGTTTTATGTAGGATTTTATGACTAACCATGTGAATGACCAATTCCTGTCATCTCTCTAAATAGATATAAGTGAAGAAAGAGATTTTAATTATTTCTACAAAATATATGCCCGTGCTCTAACAAATATAAGTGAAGCAAAAGAGCATTCGACAAATGATGGCTTTCTATGTAAAGAGAAATAGGCAATCCAAACTTCAAATGATATAAGTGAAGCACATGAAGCATTTTATAAAGCCGTACTCAAAATATATAAGTGAAGTGCAAAGAGCATTCTATAAATCAACCAAGGACTATATCATACCAGCATGGTGCATAAAATAAAAATGAAAACTAAATGCAAAAGACGCTCCAAGTTTGCACATATCGCATGAACGAAACAAATCCGAAAACATACCGATACTTGTTGAAGAAAGAGGGATGCCTTCCGGGGCATCCCCAAGCTTAGACGCTTGAGTCTCCTTGAATATTTTCTTGGGGTGCCTCGGGCATCCCCAAGCTTGAGCTCTTGCCTCTCTTCCTTCTTCTCACATCGAGACCTTCTCGATCATCGAACACTTCATCCACACAAAACTTCAACAGAAAACTCGGTAAGATCCGTTAGTATAATAAAGCAAATCACTACTCTAAGTACTGTTGCAAAGAAATTCATATTTTTTTTGCATTGTGTCTACTGTAGTATAACTTTTTCATGGCTTAATACACTAATATAAATTGATAGTTTCATCAAAACAAGCAAACTATGCCTCAAAAATAGAATCTGTCTAAAACAGAATAGTCTGTAATAATCTGAACATTCACCATACTTATGATACTTCAAAAATTCTACAATAATTAGAAAAAATAAAAAATTTGTACAGGAAGACAGTGCAAAAAGAATTAGAACCATTTGACATTCCAGCTAAAAATTTAAAATCGCACACTACAGCCAAAGTTTCTGTCCTGCACCGTACAAACCATCAAGCAAATGTAAACATCCTAAAGGCAAACCTTGGCACATTATTTTTATAATACAATGGAATTGTACAAGGGGTAATTATTTTTGTTGAAAAGTTTCTATAATCAAGATTCAAAAAGTTTCCGTGAGCATGAACAAAGTTCAAGGCTAGCTCCCACTTCAACAATGCTTGTCTTTCTCACTTTTGCTTTCCTTTTTGAAAAGGTTTTGGGTTCCCCTCTTTATTTTTGTTGTTTTTAAACTATATAAAAGCACTCAACAGAAATAAATGACTCTCTAAAACTTCCGGGTTGTCTCCCTGGCAGCACTTTCTTTAAAGCCATTAAGCTAGGCATATAGTGCTCAAGTAATGGATCCACCCGGATCCCAAGGTATATCAAAGCCAATTTTAATTAACAATGATTTGTAATTTAGTAGTGAGCACAAAGCAACATATATCATATAATGACGAAGTCTAACTCTCTTCCTATGCATCGGCATGCCATAAAAGAACAATTCATGCACACAAAGTAAAGGCCAATGCATAGTATAAACAGTTTCTTGCAATTTTATCGTGTGGGAAACGTAGAGAGGTGGAGATATAGTTTCTATATCATAATAATTGCAAGTAGGAGCAGAAAGCACATGCATATTATATTCATCAAAATCATCATGTGCAACGGTAAAAGGCAACCCATCAATATAATCCTTAATAAGTGCAAACTTCTCCGATATAGTGTAGTTTGGAGAATTCAAAAAGATAATAGGACTATCATGTGTGGGTGCAATAGCAAAAATTTCATGTTTAACATAAGGAACTATAGCAAGTTCATCTTCATAAGCATAATTCATATTGGCATCTTGGCCACAAGCATAGCAAGCATCATCAAAAAGGGATATTTCAAGAGAATCAATGGGATCATAACAATCATCATAGCAATCATCCTTCGGTATGCACAAAGGGGAATTAAACAATGTATGAGTTGAAGAGTTACTCTCATTAGAAGGTGGGCACAGGTAGCTAATCCACTCTTCCTCCTTTTGTTCTTCGCTCTCTTCCTCATCTTTTTCATCCAATGAGCTCACAGTTTCATCAACTTCTTCTTCCATAGATTCCTGTAAAATATTAGTCTCTTCTTGGACAGCGGAGACTTTCTCAATAAGCGCATTAATTTCGTAATTGTATTCATAATTCTCATAACAATATTTCAGGATAGCTAAATTTTCAGGTCTATAAACAACATCATCAAAACCTTCAAACTCTTTAAACATAGATTCAGTTTCATAAGCACCCATAAAAGCAACAAATTCTTCTATTTGTTCCACATCATAGTAATCATATATACCATTAGCATAAGAAGCTAAGGTTTTATTATCATTAAATTTTCATAAAAAGGAAGGTGTGGAGCCTTCATCCTAGAGCAACAAGTATAATCATAACTCAAGCATACTTGCCGAGCATACCACTTCAATATATGAATTTGATCCCATAATAGTTTCCCTTTTGGTGTCAATCGGTAATCCCTAAAGTATTCACGTTGATCCAACGTTACTCCCATTACATAATTGAATGGGGTTTTCTCGGGATTATTAAACTAGTACATAATATCTTTCACATAACATAACCAGCATCGAGGGTTTTAGGAGGTTCCCCATCTCCATGAGTAGCAAGTACACCTAATTTGTTTGGTATTTCGTGTTCCATATCCATAACTAAAGATAAAGAACAACTAAGAACAACAAATAAAAATTAGTTAGTGATAAAGCAAACAAGCACACACGAGAATATTCACCCCATGCTATGACTCCCCGGCAACGGCGCCAGAAAAAGGTCTTGATAACCCACAAGTATAGGGGATCACAACAGTTTTCGATAAGTAAGAGTGTCGAACCCAAAGAGGAGCTAAAGGTAGAACAAATATTCCCTCAAATTCTATCAACCACCGATACAACTCTACGCACGCTTGACGTTCGCTTTACCTAGAACAAGTATGAAACTAGAAGTACTTTGTAGGTGTTGTTGGATAGGTTTGCAAGATAATAAAGAGTATGTAAATAAAAAGTAGGGGCTGTTTAGATAAAGAAACAATAAAGTAAATATAGCGAGTGTGGAAAAGTGCTGGTAGGAGTTGCGAAATTTCCCCTTAAGTAATTGGCTACTTTACTAGACCGATAGCAAGTATTATGTGGGAGAGGCCACTGCTAGCATGTCATCCCTGACTTGGAATTCTATGCACTTTTGATTGGAACTATTAGCAAGCATCCGCAACTACTAACATTCATTAAGGTAAAACCCAACCATAGCATTAAGATATGTTGGTCCCCATTCAATCCCGTATGCATCAATTTCTATGCTAGGTTGAAGCTTCTGTCACTCTTGCCCTCCAATACATAGTCCTATCAACATACAACTAACCCTAGGGTGTGGTCCACACACGCAATCATATGATGGGCACCAAAGGACAGCAACATAGCCACAAGCAAATTAAATCAATCATAGGAATTCATCAACCACCGATAGGACAAGAAAAATCTACTCAGACATCTTAGGATGGCAATACATCATTGGATAATAATTTGAAGCATAAAGCACCATGTTCAAGTAGAGGGTACAGCGGGTTGCGGGAGAGTGGACCGCTGTAGATAGAGGGGGGAAGGTGATGGAGATGTTGGTGAAGATGGCGGAGGTGTTGGTGTAGATCGCGGTGATGATGATGGCCCCCGGTGGCACTCTGGTGCCACCGGAAGCGAGGGGGTGAGAGCCCCCCTCCTTCTTCTTCTTCCTTGACCTTATCCCTAGATGGGAGAAGGGTTTCCCCTCTGGTCCATGACCTCCATGGCACGGGAGGGGCGAGAGCCCCTCCGAGATTCGATCTATCTCTCTGTCTCTCTCTGTTTTTGCGCTCCCACATTCTTCCCTTTCACCGTTTCTTATATTCCCGAAGATCCGTAACTCCGATTGGGCTGAAATTTTAACACAATCTCTATCCGGATATTAGCTTTCTTGCGGAGAAAGAAGGGCATCAACCGCCTTACAGGTGGCCCACGAGGGTCAGGGGCGCGCCCCCCTGCCTCGTGGCCACCTCGGGCACCGTCTCGCGTGGATTTTTCTTCCCAAAAATCATATATATTCCAAAAAAATCTCTGTTAATATTTATCCCATTTGGACTCCGTTTGATATGGATATTCTGCGAAACAAAAAACATGCAACAAACAGGAACTAGCACTGGGCACTGGATTAATATGTTAGTCCCAAAAATAGTATAAAAAGTTGCCAAAAGTATATGAAAGTTCAATAATATTGGCATGGAACAATCAAAAATTATAGATACGACGGAGATGTATCAAGCACCTTTTGGACGACACTTGAAGGAAGTCACTAAGTACCTGAACATTGGAATACCAAGCTTAACTGGGACTTACAACGCCACTTTACCAGAAGAGAAGCGATGGATGATTCAAGTTCAAGTTCCAGGAAGGACATTCACGCCAGTCACCAAACCCATAGAGTTTTCCTTTGATGCACCAACCTGGAGCCTAGGAAAGAGTATGGCAGGTCACATCACCATGGGACGCATTGGAGAAGTTTACCATACGGAGCTTAAGGATACAATCTATCAGATTTGTGGGCGCCGAGATGAGCAATGGGAGATGATCAGCACCAGGAAGGATAGATCAATCGCAGTTTTCATCCAGGAGTTAAACCAGCACATTCATCGCCAGGAGAACCAGATATGTGCAGGCATGATAGATCTGAAGAAGGCAATGACAAGGATCACGGAAGTGGAGGAATTACTCAAGGCTACTCGAGAAGAGTATGAGGAGGAAATCGTCATACTAGTGGAGAAGAATGATGATCTGGAAAGGAAGCTGGGAGTATTCATGGGAGACCCCGCGCCAGGAGGAGAAGATCACTACAAGAAATATGTCAACTTATGACCACCACTATTGGTCACTGAATGGTCACAAATTTCCATTTATGACCTTTTTGTGACCAAAAACATAAGGTCAAAAGCTGGGCGTCGTAAACTGACTATAGCGACCTTTAACAAAAGGTCGTTGATCCTATGACCTTCTGTTTTGGTCGCTAGCTCTCTCCCCAGGCCATGTCGGATCCGACGTGGCAATCTGACGTGGCAAAATTGCGACCAATTGAAAAGGTCAAAAATTAGAATCAGCCCGGTCCATTTCGGTGCTTTAGATGGGCCGAGCCCATTAATTCAGCCTTTTTAATATATATATATATATATTGTTAATTTTCGCTAAGTACATGGGCCTGGCCCAACAATTTGGCCTTTTTTTGTTTTCTGAGCTTCTTCCATTTTTCTGGGCCCCGGCCTTTCTGCGGTCCATTTAATTTTTTAAAATTTTTAAGATGTTTTTCCTTTCATTTTTTTGTCCAATATTGTTTGGGCTAAGGCCTCTTCTAGCCCATCAATATTTTCAGCCCACTAATTCAAAGGACTGGACAACAGAGAAACAATTCAGTTTTTTTCAATTTTGCTATCAAAGCAACATTTGTTTCACTATACAATCATATATCATTTCTTGCAGTTACATCATTTGAAGCAGCAACTAAAAGATTGTCATCTATAACAAACGACAGCCAGTCAAAAGAAAGATCACCATCACAGCTCCAGCGACTACTTATACACTACAAGTTCCACTTATGTGCAAATCTACAAGAAGGCCATGCTTCCGATTAGATTTGGTTGCATCACTTCCAGTTTGCTAACGGCATGTCTCCAGTAGCACATCTCATAACCTACAAAGAGAACATAAACCAACATAAGAATTTGAAACTTCTTCTAATTTGAAACTTTCGGTAAACGGTAAACTTGAGGTAAATTAGAAGTGAGGATATTGATTACAAGCAAGATGAAACATAAACTAAGTCCTATTGTATTGATGGATCCCAACTTGTTTAAACTAGAGAAGATTGTTTAACTTGTACAATCTAGCAGTCTAAAAAGACAGAAAATGTTCATTCTTGGTTCCACATTAATTAGAACAGAAATGAATGACACTAATATAAGCAAGAACTTACAACAAAGTATAGCTTAAATATAATGTTAGGCACTGATAAAGTTATGTGATTTTTACGTGACTTAATAGACACAAAATATGACTTCTGTCTCTGCTTGACTAATGAATCAGTACATCTTCAAGCAAAAAATCATGAAGATCACACTACAATGTAACGAATATAGCAATTATTTTAAAAAAGTTTTCGTGTAAACAGGTGAACACTACAGTAATCTTATGAATGCAACGAATATAGCAATGCCATCATGGGGCATAGGTGATTCCATGCAACTAGTTTCATAGAACAATAGAGAATATTTTCATCATATAACAAAAAATATTTCATCCTCCAATTGCTCCCCAGATAATGAAACATGGAGAAGTGTTAAAAGGTAGGCTGAAATGATTCTAGGGCACTGCATTCATCTCCATGGCAGCAAAAGATGCCAAGGAGCCAAATTTCAGTCCCATTCTATAGTCAAATATTCTAACACAACAAAAAGTAAAAATCATTACAAAAGCACAAACCACTGGAATAAATTTGTAGAAATGAAAATTAGAGACAAACTATCTATAGATGCCCTAAATGGCAAGCAAAATCCATCTTACTACAATAGTTTTGAACTCCAGACTACCCAACAAAGATGCAATTGCCTCAGATAATGCATTCGGCTCTAAGGCATGGCAAAAGCAAGGCAATGAGGTAAACTTCAGTCCCAATTCTATGAACTAAAAGTTTCAGTGCTACAAACTTCAGCGGGTATCACTACACACGTGAAGCAAATATGTACACAGTTCAGCTTATCTCACAAATAAGTACAACAAGCAATTAACAGCCACAAAACAGATATTAACCACCTCATCTACAAAAGCTAATCACGAATCTCAGGAATTAACACGGTCCCGAGCGTATGTTATAGTACTACCCTTCGGATCTAGCAGACAAAAGAACTAGCAGATCAGCCACAACGATAAATCAATCAAAGTGACAAAAAGATCCATACCCTTGGAGCTGCGCAGCGTCTTGAGGACGGTCTTGTAGCCAAGCGTGTACTTGCCGCTCTTCATCACCAGCTGCATCTTGTTCTTGATGTTCTCCCCGCTCTTCTTCTGCAGAGGCTTCCAATATATGTTAGGTACATAACAGAATGTATAAGCATGAAGTAAGATAGGCCATGCATCAAACACAGAAATACTTTTCAACCGTTCACTGTCATGTACTACTACCTAACTGGCTAACTCAGTAGCTGTGACTGATGGTACACTGCACCAAATTCCATAATGAATTCCATAACGAGTAGCATCAGCAGCAGCAGTGCAAGAGTAGCAGCAGTAGTGAGTAGCTGCGGCATCTGGCAAGCAGCAGCAGTATGCGGCAGCAGGCAGTAGAAAATAGCAGAAGCAGCGGCAACAGTACGCGAGCGAGGGGGCACGCCGGCACGAGCGGGGCGCGGTCGGCGAGCAGGCGGCAGCAGGCGGCACGGCATACACAGGCTCAAGGTCACGGCTGCAGGCGGCAGGGGCATGCGGGCGCGCGTGGACGCGAAGCTTCGGCCATGGCGGCCTCGGCGGGTGCAGGAAACATACGACGACGGATCGAGGGGGCCAAACAGGGGGATCGGCTGAGGGGCTCACCGCGGTGCAAATGACGAGCTCGGGGAGGCCGGAGACGTCGGAGCAGCAAGGGCGACGCGGATCGACGGGGGGAGGCGCGCGGCTGCCGACGGGGAAGAAGCTCGGATTCGGCGCAGCATGGGCTTCTCGCCCAGCTGGTGTGTGAGCTTGGCGCAGATGAGCTTGGCGATCTCCAGCGCCTCGTCCTCGGATCCGACCTTGGTGACGAGGTTGCAGATGACGGTGAGGACGCACTCGAGATCTGCGGCTACACACAGCAACATGGGATAAGCAAGGAGCGATTCAGCAAGGAGTGGATGGAGAAGAGAGAGGGGAGGGGAGGCCTGACCTTTGTCAGGGGTGCTGGGGGAGAGGAGGAGGAGGTCGGCGGAGGCGAGCATGAGGGAGGCCATGTCGAGCCAGCGGCCAGCGAGGATTTGCTGCTGCGCCTCGGCGCAGGGGCGGGCCACCTCCGGGTCGGCGACCTCGGCGCCCGCGTCGGCCCAGGCGAGTTGCGCGATGGAGCGCACCACCGCCAGCATTGGCTCCTCCTCCATGGTGTTGACGATCGTCGCCATGGGCGGCTTGTGTTCGTTATGCGGCGGAAGAACGGGGTGGGTGGGGGGGCGGAAGAAGAGCGGCGTGGGGTCTGCGTCCTACGGGAGGCGAGGACGAGCGGGTGGTGGCGCGCAGGCGCGGGCGGCGGGATCTGGATCGGGGGCGGGAGGTAGGTGGCGGCTGCGAGGAGTGGATCTGGATCGGGGGAGAGATAGGAGAGGAGTGGAGTTAGGGTTTGTCTTGGCCTGCTGAGAGCGAGTGGGAGACGTTGGATCCGCCTCGTTTGGACGGTTCAGATCAGATAGAGTGGGGTGATCCGTGAGAAGCGTTCTGATTGGTCTGAGAATCTGTGATCTAAAATAATTTGTGAAGCAGCTATCAAAAATATTTTGCAAAAGGGAATCACACAAATTTTCACTCAAGTTAGACCACATTTTATGGATGAGCACCAATTTGTATGCATTTCTGATCTTTCTAACTATTTTAAATCATTTTTCTAGTGTCAAAAATGAGTTTTTTTGTGAAGGACCAATAACATATTTGTTGCAAAATTGTACCAAATCAATTTTATAAAATACTAGGCCATGTTTAATGCACAATTGGCCAAATGGTTGGGTGTCAAAAGTTTTGATCCACCTCTGGTGAAAAAGAAAATTTCCCGTCGATTCAGTAGGAAGCAGGTCAAATTTGAACTGCAACTGCCTCATAGTTTGCTCTTTATTTTTTTCCAAAAATCATTTCTAGGTACATAAGTATATATTTAATCAGAGAAACACCAAAAAATCCAAGATTCAACCACTAGCTAGGAACGGTCATGCCCGCCGTTTTGACCGCAATTTGAAAGGGGCATAAAAAATTCAAAAAATCAAAAAATTGGGAAACCTTCGCATTGTGTCATTATATGTGGCCAAGTTCCTAGGAAAAATAACAAACTTGTAATACGGAAATTATTTTAAAAAAGTGTTCTCAGAAACGAGCTATCACGTGTGGAGATCCATGGCTTTCAAGCTAAATGATCAATCTTATGGCCACATCCATGGCATAGTTTGTTCAAATGATCTCATATTGTGCACAAGTGTGCATATTGGAATGGCAAACAATGTTGCCTAAGGAAGTTGTCACTTTCTTTGGACGAAAAAACCATTTTCCATTTTTTGAGTGCCCAAAAGGAGGTTTTTTTGTGAAGGACCTACCATATATTTGTTGCAAAATTGGACCAAATCATTTTTCTAAAATACTAGGACATATTTAATGCACAATTGACCAAATGGTTGGGTGTCAAAAGTTTTGATCCACCTCTCATGAAAAAGACAAATTTCCGCCGATTCAGCTGGAAGCGGGTCAAATTTGAACTGTAGCTACCTTGTAGTTTGCTCTTTATTTTTTTCAAAAATCATTTCTAGGTACATAAGTATCTATTTAATCATAGAAACACCAAAAAAGTTCCAAGATTCAACCACTAGCTAGGAACGGTCATTCCCGCCGTTTTGACCGCATTTTGAAACGGGCATAAAAAATTCAAAAAAATCAAAAAATTGGGAAACCTTTGCATTGTGTCATTGTATGTGGCCAAGTTCCTAGGAAAAATAAGAAACTTGTAATACGGCAATTATTTTAAAAAAGTGTTCTCAGAAACGAGCTATCACGTGTGGAGATCAATGGCTTTCAAGCCAAATGATCAATCTTATGGCCACATCCATGGCATAGTTTCTTCAAATGATCTCATATTGTGCACAAGGGTGCATATTGGAATGGCAAACAATGTTGCCTAAGGAAGTTTTCATTTTCTTTGGACAAAAAAACCATTTTCCATTTTTGAGTGCCCAAAAGGAGGTTTTTTTTGTGAAGGACCTACCAAATAATTGTTGCAAAATTTGACCAAATCAATTTTCTAAAATACTAGGACATATTTAATGTACAATTGACAAGATGATTGGGTGTAAAATGTTTTTATCCACCTCTCATGAAAAATACAAATTTCTGCCGATTCAGCTGGAAGCGGGTCAAGTTTGAACTACAACTGTCTCATAGTTTGCTATTTATTTTTTCCAAAAATCATTTCTAGTTACATAAGGACCTATTTAATCATAAATACATGGTTTGGTGGCGATACGTCGAGGTTTGGGTGGTGGCCGAGGGCCCCAACTCTAGAGCGCGTAAACTCGCATGCCCGCCGCGTGGTCACCGCGTGACCGTGGTGTTGCCATGTGTTCTGGGCGGCCTAGGCATGTCTAGTGGGTTGGGCACTCCCCAGGTTGGTGCTAGGAAGAAAATTACAACATAAGATTCTCACGAGGAGACCGATCGATGCTCAAACATGAATTAGCAGCCAAGTGTTTGATTAGCGGTACGGGAAATGCACATGGCCAATGGGCGTGAGTTTTGGCTGAGGGTGATCATCTACGAAGGAGAATGTCTTCACAAATTTTTAGCTCAAAAGGAGGATCCTAGGTGGTACTTGCTTTGCAAAGTACCACGCTGGACAAAAATATGAATGTTGAAGCTGGGCTCAAAATAATGAATGAAGTGTGCTGAAATTTTGTGGAGGATGGTTATTTGGGCATAGGAAAGCATTGTAGAAAATTGATACCATTTGGACATGCCAAAGTAGTACTTCCTTCACAATGCTCTTCTATGGACAAAAACTTGGGAAAACTAGTGAGAGAGATTGGATGAATGAAATGAGCTCAAAATTGGTGTAGGTAAGTTACTTAGGTATGGTCATGCGCTGGTAAATTTTCAGATCATTTGGGTAAGCCTAGCTAGTACTTACTTCACAAAGCTTCTCTCGAGGTAGAAACTTTGGAAATTTCCCGAGAAAGATTTACTAGGAAAATTGAGTTGAATATTATCATGTGGCAATGATTTGGGTATGGAAGAGTGCCCGAAAAATTTGAGGGTAATAGGAGGGGTCTATATAACACTTGCTTTGCAACGTGCCAATTTGGCCATAAAATATAAATTGAACCTGGGATCACATAGATGATTTGACTGAGCTGCAATTTGGAGGAGGGTGATAATTTGGGATATGAAGGAACTGCATAAATTTCATGTCATTTAGAGATATAAAAAAGGTACTTCCTTCACAATGCTTCTAGGTGGACAAAAATTTTGGAAATTTGCCGAGGAAGATTTGCTAGGCAAATAGAGCTGAATTTTGTCATGCGGTAATGATTTGGATAGGAAAGAGTGCCCAAATATTCCGAGGGCAATCAAGAATATATAAATAGCACTTCCTTCATAAAGTGTTGTTGTGAACAGAATAGGAAAATGAATATTGTTGAATTAGTTTTGAACTAGGCAAGGAAGGATTTTTACATATTTGATGAACATATGCCCCAAAGAATTTATGAGATTTTTTTGGGAATTTTGGGAATGATAGAAATATAGGTTGCTTCACAACCTAGGGCAAAAACTGCCACATGGACATGACACATAGGCAAAACTGATGAGATGGCGCCTAGTCATCACAACCCACCACAATCTACAAGGCTATGACCATCTATATTGGTCATTAACAACTAGAAATAAGGCAGCGGACTAGCACTGTTTGCTTTGTGACCATTTCGTGTAAGGAAATTACGACCTTTCTGACCAAAATGGTCACAATGGTTTAGGGTTTGGAGCCCCCTGAACAGCTTTTGACCAATTAGTCTAAAATGGTCATAAATTTATGACCAATTCTTCGAGGGTCACTGACAGAAGGTCATCAGTTGACATATTTCTTGTAGTGGATGAAGAACCCAAGGAGATTCGTTCTGAGGACTACATCATCATCGACGACACCGACTCGGACCCCAACGATAGCGATGATGACTATCAAGATGAAGCTGGAGCAGACATTATGGAGTCTTCGACCGATTAATATTTCTAGAAGACCACCACATTAGTAGTAGTATTCCACCATGTATATAGTATAGTCCAAGCACGTTTCGTAACGATAGTTAGATCGATTGTATGCCCTGCTTGATTGATTGAGTGATATGATTGTGTTTGTCTCATGTGCATATGGGTAATGTTTTCTCACTAGACCTCATTCTATTCTATTCTCTTCCCTCTAAACCCTTAGATGCCTCCGAGGCGTGACCCCGGATTTACTTTCCCACCGGAGCTCACTCGGTTGATCAAGCAGCAGAATACCCTGATGCAGTTGTTAGTTCAGAATCAAGGCAACAACAACAACAACCCACCACCACCACCAGTTGACAACTTAGCCTGCTTCTTGAGGTTGCAGCCGCCGGTGTTTTCCAGTAGCACCGAGCCGATAGTGGCAGATGATTGGCTCCGCAGGATTGGAAGGGAGTTAACCACTGCAGGATGTACAGATGTTGAGAAGGTGCGTTTTGCCACACGTCAGATGGATGGACCAGTAGCCTCGTGGTGGGAGAATTACATAGTCACCTATCCTATAGCCACTGTTACATGGGATCAGTTTCAGCAAGCATTCCGCACCGCTCATGTCTCAATAGGAGCTATGAGCATGAAGAAGCATGAGTTTCGCAACTTGTGCCAAGGGAACCGTACTATGGGGTAGTACGTGGATGAGTTTAGTAAGCTGTCTCGTTATGCCCCTGACGATGTGGCCACAGATGCCGCGAAGCAGGAGAAGTTTATGGAAGGGCTGAACGATGAGATGAGCATGCAGTTGATGGTGGCAACATTTAACAACTACCAGGAGTTGGTAGACAAGGCTCTTATGATTGAAGGGAAGCAGCAGCAAATTGAGAGCTGCAAAAGGAAGTATGGACAAGGAAGGTACAACTCAGGAGCTCAGCGGAAGCCTCATCTAACCCCGAACTCGGGAGGACTTATTCATAACCATGGAGGCCACACCCACAATAGACGAAGTACCCATAATCATACTGGCCCAAGGAATGGGAATAGGAATGGGAATGGAGCAAGCAGCAATCAGACCCGCTCCAATCCAGCCACACCCGCCAAGAGAGACTTAAGCCACGTTACTTTTTTCAAGTGTGGGAAGACTGCACACTATGCCACGGAGTGCCCTGAAGCGAAGAATGGAAACGGTAATGGGAGCGCTGGGAAGAAGCCCAATCCATTCAACAAGGGACAAGTGAACCACGTTAACGTGGAGGAGGTTGAAGGGCAGCCAGACACAGTTATCGGTAAGTTTTTGGTTAAGTCTTTTACCGCCCTTGTTCTTTTTGATACTGGTGCATCACATTCATACATATCAAGGGGATTCGTGGATAAGTTTAAACTACCAACCCAAACCCTTAGAACCCCTCTGTTAGTAAGTTCACCTGGAGCAGAGTATATGGTCAGCCGATGTTGCGACCAGATACCCGTAACCATTGGTAGCCATGTTTTTCCGTCGGACCTAATAATCCTGGAGTCACAAGGATTGGATGTGATATTAGGCATGGACTGGATGTCAAAGTATGGAGGAAGCATTAACTGTGTTAGTAAATCAATTTGTCTCACCACCCCAGAGGGAAAAAGGATCAAGTATGTATCTAGACATGCGCCTAGGAGTAGCCAAATAGATAACCTCACGGGAATTGTTCAAGAGGAAGTGCCTGTAGTGAAGGATTACCCAGATGTTTTTCCATAGGAGTTACCAGGCATGCCGCCGGATCGAGACATCGAGTTTTTGATAGAGCTATTGCCAGGTACCGGTTCAATATCAAAGAGACCCTACCAGATGCCGGCGAATGATCTGGAGGAGATTAAGAAGCAGATCAAGGAGTTATTGGAGAAAGGTTACATCCGACGGAGTTCATCACCATGGGGAGCCCCAGTGCTTTTGGTTGAGAAGAAGGATAAATCTCTCAGGATGGTTGTTGATTATCGTGCACTGAATGAGGTGACGATCAAGAACAAATAGCCATTGTCGATGATCAATGATTTGTTTGACCAGTTGCAAGGAGCTAAGGTGTTCTTGAAGATCGATCTGCGATCAGGATATCACCAGCTAAAGATCCGGGAAAAGGATATACCTAAAACCGCATTTACCACAAGGTACGGGTTATATGAGTATACGGTCATGTCATTTGGACTGACTAACGCCCCTGCCTATTTCATGAGCATGATGAACAAGGTGTTCATGGAATATTTGGATAAGTTTGTTGTGGTATTCATTGATGATGTAATGGTATACTCGAAGAATGAACAGGAGCACAAGGAGCATTTGCGTTTAGTTCTCGAGAAACTTTGGAAACATCAGTCGTATGCCAAGTTCAGCAAATGTGAGTTTTGATTGAAATACGTTGGATTCCTTGGACATGTTATATCAGGAGAAGGTATAGCAGTAGACCCCACCAAGGTTCAGTCAGTCACTGAATTGTTGGCACCCACTTTAGTTAGCGAGATCCGCAGTTTTCTTGCACTCGCAGGATACTACCGGAGATTCATTGAGAATTTTTCCCAGATTGCGAAGCCAACGACGGAACTATTGAAGAAGGATACCAAATTTAAATGGACGGAAGAATGCGAAGCGAGTTTTCAGGAGTTAAAAAAATGTCTGACTACAGCCCTAGTACTGATTCTGCCGGATATACGCAAGGATTTCCAAGTGTATTGCGACGCCTCTCGCTTAGGACTTGGAGGAGTACTGATGCAGGATGGAAGAGTTGTTTCGTATGCCACGCAACAACTAAAACCGCATGAGTTAAATTATGCCACGCATGACTTGGAGTTGGCTGCCGTAGTGCACGCGTTGAAGACTTGGAGACACTATCTTATTGGAAACCATTGCGATGTATACACTGACCATAAGAGTTTGAAGTACATTTTCACACAGAAGGAGCTGAACCTTAGGCAGAGGAGATGGTTGGAGCTTATAAAGGATTACGACATGAAGCTTCACTATCATCCAGGCAAGGCCAACGTTGTAGCAGACGCTTTGAGCCGGAAGAGTTATGCCAACACACTCATAAGCGCAGGATTGCCAAAGGAGTTGGCGGAGGATCTCAGGGAACTTCGATTGGAGATTGTCCCTAGAGGTTTTGTTGCAACAATGGAGGTTCAGTCTACATTGTTAGGATAGATTCGAGAAGCTCAGAAGGAGGACAAAGAGATCGAGGAGATAAAAGAGAGAATGAGCAAAGGAAAGGCCAAAGGTTTTCGTGAGGATGAACATGACAACTTGTAGTTTGAGGACCGAGTTTATGTGCCCAATAGCACTAAGATCAGGAAGTTAATACTTCATGAGGCTCATGACGCACCATACTCGATACACCCCGGAAACACCAAGATGTATGTGGATTTAAAGGAACGTTTCTGGTGGACTGGTATGAAGAAGGATATTGCCGAGTATGTAGCCGTGTGTGATGTATGCCAGAGAGTGAAGGCAGAACATTAAAAGCCAGCCGGATTGTTACAACCCATGTCGATACCCGAGTGGAAGTGGGATAAGCTTGGCATGGATTTCATCACGGGATTACCCAGGACTAAATCAGGATATGATTCTATATGGGTAGTAGTTGACCGCTTGACCAAAGTAGCTCACTTTATCCCAGTGAAAACCACCTATACAAGTGCCAAGTTGGCCAAGATATACATGACCAGGATCGTATGTTTGCATGGAGTTCCAAGGACCATCGTATCAGATAGAGGAACCCAGTTTACCTCAAAGTTTTGGAATCATTTGCATGAAACTTGGGGAACCAAACTGGAGTTCAGCACAGCTTTTCACCCGCAAACAAATGGACAGACCGAGAGAGTCAACCAAATTCTGGAGGATATGCCGAGAGCTTTTTCACTAGATTATGGATCTAGTTGGGATGACAACTTCCCTACGCAGAGTTCTCATACAACAACAGTTACCAGGCCAGTTTGAAGATGGCACCTTTCTAAGCTTTATACGGAAGGAGGTGCAGGACACCGTTGTTGTGGGATGAAGTTGGAGACTGTCAGTTGTTTGGACCAGATTTGATTAAGAAATCAGAAGAGAAGGTTAAATTGATTAGAGATAGACTGAAGGTAGCTCAGTCCCAACAGAAGAGTTATGCAAATTCGAAACGCAAGGAGGTAGTCTATGAAATTGGAGACAGAGTGTATCTTCGGGTATCACCACTCCAAGGAGTTAAGTGCTTTGGAGTTAAAGGAAAGCTAGCACCACGTTTTGTGGGACCATACAGAGTTTTGGAACGTATGGGAGAGGTTGCTTATAAGTTGGAATTACCCGAAGGATTGTCAGGAGTTCACGATGTGTTCCAAGTTTCTCAGTTGAAGAAGTGTCACGCAGAGATGGCTGACATTCCCCTGAGAGATACAGTACCACTGGAGGCGATTCGGTTGGATAATGATTTGACCTATGAGGAGAAGCCAGTCAGGATTCTTGAATTTGCCAGCCGAGTTACCCGCAACACGGTTATTAAGTTTTGCAAAGTTCAGTGGAGCCACCATACCGAGGATGAAGCCACCTGGGAACGAGAGGATGATCTTCGCAAGGACCACCCACACCTATTTTCTAGCCAACCCGAATCTCGAGGGCGAGATTCATCTTAAGGGGGGGTAGGTTTGTAACATCCCAAATTTTCAATTTGGAATGTTATACACTAGGTCATCCTTGCATATCATATTTTATTGCATTTTGGTTTGATCCTCGAAATCCTAAGTAACTCAAGGACCCTCGGAGAGAGAGTTGGGGATTTCACTGTTTTCATATTTGAGATTTTATCAAATATTGAAACGAGGATTTTTGGTTTTAATTATTTTTCTCCCCAAAAATATTTCATGTTAAGATATATGAGAGGAGATAATATGACTTCTCCAAAATAAATGAAATATTGGATGAAAATATTAAAATCAAATATTTGATTTTATTAGGATTTTATTGCTATTTTATTTTGCTTTAGAGAAATTGTATGTTTTCAAAATTGCATTTTAGGGCCAAGAAAATGTTCATCTTGTTCTAAATATTTTATTCAGACGGTGAAAATTTGTTTTGGCATTTTTACATTTTTATTTTTTTTCTATGATTTATTTTCGGCGGAATATGTTTAAAAAAACTTCTTCCGCGCCCGACTGCGCCGAGGCCCAGCCAAGCCAGGCCACCAGCCCGCAAGCCATGTCGCCGCCTCCCGCGCCGAGTCCGGCTAGGACACGGCCGCCGCAAGCCGTCATCGTCCGGGACTCCGCCCCTCCCGCAAGCCACCGCCCCCCCCCCTTTATAAGCCGAAGCCCGAGGCCCCTCGGGACCAAAAGCCGCCCCCGAGCCGTCATCCTCGCCACCGCCTTCCCAAGCCGCCGCCGCACAGCCGCCCCGCCGCCACAACCGAGCCCCGCCGGAGCCTCGCCGGAGGTATACACCGCCGCCGCCGTCGTTCGCTTTTATTTTAAAACTGGTTCGGTTTTTTAAGAAAACCCTAGGTTTTTGAGAATAGATCAGTTCGTCGGTTTTCTCGGTTTAATTACTTAGCGGACGTTCGTCCGTACGTTCGTTTTAACGAACGGTGTTGACTCGTTAGCCGCAGACAGCGAACGTTCGTTCATTAGCCTGTTCATCAGTTTTTCTTTTTCTCGGATTTTTCCACGATTATTTCCGATCGCGATTTCTGATCCGATTTTCGTTTTAGTTTATCTTCTCGCTCGTTTATCAGAATCAGGCGATTCAAGCGCCTAGAGTTTCGTCTCGAAACCCTCTTTCCGTTTAACCAACTTGAACAAGATTTTGATACAGAAAAATTTGACCTTAGTCCAGATTAGTAATCGGATCTTGTTTCTTTCGCAGTTTGAGTTTCGTTGCTCCATTTGATTTGATTCCTTTTGCAAACTGGAGTTCTTAAGTTGAACTTTCTAGTTAGATCTCTTATTTGAGTTTTACCCGTGCTTCTTTGCTTGATTGCTTATGTATGCTATTGTTTGTTTGCGACAGAACACCCGGAGTGCGAAGCGTGCTACTACGAGTCTCTAGGTTTTGCGGATCATCAGCAAGGCAAGCAACACTTTGATCATATCCCTTTATCACCTAGTTTTTATGCATTAGTTTCAACCCTCACACATTGCATGGTTAGGACTTGATAATATGTGGGATTGGGAAGTAGTTGATGAGGTAGAACCTATTGCCCTGTTATTATCAAACCCCTGGGAGTTACTTTTGCGTATTGCTTATATTGCTATGGTATGCTCGTAGACGTGGATTGGGATTGAGTGAATCCAGGACAGATGTGAGATTGTTAGTTAATGGTTCAACTTAAGGTGGCAACTTTAATACACATCTAGGTGGATTGCTTGTCGGGCACCTAGAGAATCCAGTGTTGTCCTAGGATATCCCGGAGTACCCGTGTGATAATCCTACGGTCCGCCAACCAGGCTCAAAGGGAACTGAGATATTTCATGCTAGAAACTTCCATGTGCAACCACAAGCTATTATGGGCTCTAGCATAGTTGAGTCAGTTGTGTGAAGCTCTTGAAGAGGTAGACTAGCAGGTATTGGGTTGTAGGTGGTATAGTCTATCCAAAGTACAGAGTTAATGCTTCTGAAAAACTGTGTCTCGGTCATCTGTTTATCAAACATCATGTAGTGCGAGAAATCCAACGGAGGAGATCGAGTCTTGTGGGGAAAAGTGCGCAAACCTCTACAGAGTGTACAAACTAATCATGGTTAGCCGTGTCCCCGGTTATGGACATCTTGAGTATCTAGTACTTGGATTATCATAAGTATCTCATCACTCTAAATTAATATTGTTGGGTTGATAATTACTTTTAATTGGGATTGAGTTGGAGGAACCTTCTCAATGTTGTTTCACCTACCATGATAGTTAAATAAAATCTATTCCTTTGTTGTAGGAAAAAAATTGGCTTTTCGCTAAACTTTAACCGTAGAGCTTTCCACTAGCCAAATATGCATATAGTGATAGAATTATTCTGTTCTTGCTCTACTGTGTTACATTGCTAGCATATTCCATGTGCTGACCCGTTTCGGGCTGCAACATATTATGTTGCAGACTTTTCAAACGAGGAGTAATGTTCGTTAGGTCGTTGTCGTGCAGCTCAGCTATGTCGTTGGAGTTGATGGACTCACTTTATCTTCCAAGCCTTCCGCTGTTATCATATTATATGACCTTCAGCCATATTTATTGTAATAAGTTCTCTTTTGAGACATTCGATGTAATAAGTGTGTGATTGCTACTCTATTATAAATCCTTCGAGTACTGTGTGTGTCAGCATTACCGATCCAGGGATGACATTGAAGCACAGAGACTTGACCGTTTGAAGTCGGGTCGCTACAATAGAACTCGCAACACTAGGGAGTATAATCTGATGAAATCAGTAGATACTCACTCGTAATGCTTTATGTCATGACTTAGTAAAATGTGTGAGAGAGCACTTTATAAAGCAATCATAATGTCAAAATGACAAAATGTAGGCTTTATCAGTAGTCATCGATAATCTGCGTAGGCAGTAGATACATGTGACTACCTTGTGATCCCAAACATCAATTTGAAGAAATCATTTCGAATTTTGCATCTATATTTGCAAGAAATTGAAAATCTCAATTGCAAATAGTCATTTTAATCTCGACATGTGTTTAACATGGAAATAAATACATCATACAATGTTCCGGAATACCTAGGACTCAACGGAGAAACAGTACTGCACATATACTGAATTTATCGTTGCAAGAGATTAAAAATATCTCAATTGCAAATGGATGTAATTAATCTCAACATGTGATAAACGTGGAAATATATTACATCAACTTAAGATCTGGAATACATCTCGGTACTCAACAGATATACACTACAATTGTAACGAATAGTAATGATGTTGCAAACTTGATGTTTAAGTGAAAAACTTGGATTGTATAGACCTCAAATTAAATGAGATGATCTTGTATCAAGTTGCAAGATAATTCAGCAGGGTGAATTAATATTTTGCGATAGAAAATTGATCTCAATAGCAATGAGATTGTTTTGTGAGAAAATATATATTTCTCAATCGCAAATCAATATTGTTGTGCGAGAAAACTTAATCTCGATCGCAAAACAATGTCATTATGGTAATAAGACATGTTATAGAGATTGCTAAAAAGCAAACATATTGAACATGCCACATAATGACCACATATTTTCTGGAATATTAAAGCTCAACAGAAAAGGGCTGAAAAGCGTTGGCCCAATCTTATTCAAATGGGCCACGTTGGGGAAGCCAGCCTAGGGCCGGCCTGGTCAGCCAATTGGATAAGGAGCAAGCAGCTAGCATCCATCCCCAATCCCCACGACCGACGCGGGCGGCGACTGCCATGGCCAGTCGGCCGTTTCTCCGGCAACTCGTGGAGAGACCACGACCCAGGCGGAGCGCCGGCGAGCGTCGCGTTGGAGGCCGGAGAAGGCTGCGCCAGAGGACTCCGGGGAGGGCGTGCCGGCCCGATTGGGCACAGGCGAAGACGCCCACGACCGGTTGGCCGCACTACCGGCGGCAAGAGGATCTCCCGCCCCGCTCGTCCTCGGAGTAGGCGCAACACCGTTGGAGGCACCATTCAAGAGTCCGAGTGCCTCTGGGCTCCATGTGCCAGAGTGGCCGGAGCGCGGAGCATGGCGCAATGCGGGCGGCAGCCGGGCCTTGGCGCTCCACATGGGAAAGTGTGATGTGGTGGCCGCATCCTGCAGTGTGGTGGCCGAATCTAACGGGGCGGGCGGACGCAACACGGTGGCCGTGTCCTACGGCGCAGTGGCCATTCTATCCCGTGGAGGAGCAGCCAAGGCGCATGGTTGGGGCACCGCTAGGGATGTTGATGAAAAACAGCAACAGTTGCCGCTGGATCCGGTGCAAGAGGAAGTGAACGCATGCCATGGTATCTTTTTTCTTCTTTGTTTGCATCTCTCAATCGATGGGCACTCCTCTGTTTTCACTTGCTCTTCCCAGATCTTCTTTTCTGTTACTTTCCCTGATTGAAAGACTCGCCGGGCATGGCTTGTCACAGAAGAGCCTCACCGGTGTGCCGTGAACAGGCCGTGGCCATGTACGGCACGAGGCTGCCGCTTGGAAGCGCTTCCGCCGGGCCGAGGGCCACTGCGGTAGCGGGCGCCACCACGGCGAACCAAGGGTTGTAGCCGTCAAACTCGCGGGCGATGCAGTAGCCAGGAACCATCGCACCGATGGAATTGCTTCGCTGGGAGTGTGCTGATAACGTGTTAGATCTTAAAGGAGAGAGACGAGAGATACAGATGTAAGAGTGAATGCGTGTTTTCTTTATTGATGATATGATCACATATATATACAGTTTGAGGGGATGCCATTAGAGAGGTGTCTGTGTAAAATTTGCTTTGCTGAAATCTTGCTTTTTTTTGGTTGTTGTTGCTGTTGCCAGTTGGCAACATGGAGAGTGTGTTAATCTCTCTAGAGGTTCTAGAGCATACTTTGTACTCATCATTCTCATAGTGAAGTTGCGTGGACCGGTCAGTCCACAGCCGTGGTTTTTTACTCCTCAAGTTGAGGAGGTTTTTCCACGTTAAATCATGTGCATGTTGTTTGTGTTATTCCTTTGCTTACTTGTTGGTTGAAGTTGTCCTCAAAGTTCATCACAAGTGGAGGGGGTTGTGTAGTGTGAATATTTGTCATGTTGGTGAATTTGTGCAGCGCATTGTTGCTGTCCAGCCCCAACAAAGTGGTATCAGAGCCTTGGTTTTGTTGTGCAAATTGCTGAGTTTCTTGTGGTGAAAGATGGAAGTGAATACCAGCAGGATGATATCTTTGAATGGTACAAATTATCAAGCATGGAAGGGCAAGATGGAGGACTTGTTGTATGTGAAAGAATACTGGAAGCCAGTGTTCTCCACTAAGATGCCGGAGGGCATTGAGGAAGGTCAGTGAAAGGTACTTCATCGCCAAGCTTGTGGTTTTATTCGGCAATGGGTCTATGACAATGTTTTGAACCATATCATTGATGAGACACATGCACGCACCTTATGGCAGAAATTGGAAGAGCTATTTGCCCGAAAAGAAGGTACAAACAAGATGTTCTTGATCAAACAATTGATGTGCTTGAGGTACAAACAGGGCACTCTAATTGCAGATCATGTGAATAGATTTCAAGGCATTATGAATCAGCTTTCTTCAATGGGAATTACATTTGAAGATGAAGTGAGAGCTTTGCTGCTACTAGGCTCATTACCGGACAGCCGGGAGACCTTTAAGGTCACGGTTTGCAATTCAGCACCTAATGGAGTTGTCACTTGGAATCTTGTGAAAACCAGGGTACTAAATGAAGAGTCCAAAAAGGTGGATGAAGCTAGTTCGTCCTCACATTCAGAGGTGCTGGTCACTCAGTCCAAGGGGGAGAAGTAAGAGCAGATGTCCAGGTAAAGAGGCAGAAAGAGGTAGGAGCAAATCAAAAAGTAAGTATGCTGATTATGAGTGCCATCACTGGGATCAGAAGGGCCACATTAGTGGCAATGTGATAAGTGGAAGAAAGACAAAAAGAAAAGGAAGAAGCAAGATCGGAAGCAAGTTGACAGTGATAGTGACACAGAGGGCAACCGAGTTACTGCAGTAGAAGAGGACATACGGCTTGTTATGCATGAAGAAAATGAGGGCAGATTTGGTTCCACTATTGAGGAGAAGATCACTGTTGTTTCTGATGAAACCGTCAACCTCGTGGATGGTGACGAGATGATTTGGATACCGTACAGCGGTGCTACCATTCATGCTACATCTCGTAGAGAGCTCTTCACTAACTATATATTAGGTGATTTTGGTGTTGCGAAAATGGGGAACAATGATAGAGCAGCCATCATTGGAAAAGGAGATATGCATTTGGAGACCGCAAATGGTAAAAGGTTAGTCCTCCAATCTGTGAGGCATGTTGAGGCACTTTGTCTCAATATTATTTCAGTTGGTTAGCTTGATGGAGATGATTACTTGAGCAGTTTTGGAAAAGGGCAGTACAAGCTCACCAAAGGCAACATGATTGTTGCAAGAGGTAAAATGGTCTCAGTGTTGTATCATGTTCATGCTAAGATCTTTAGTGCTTCTGTCAACGCACTTGAGAAGGATGATCATTGTGCTCTATGGCACAAGAGACTTGGGCACATGAGTGAGAAGGGGATGACAGTGCTACTGAAGGAAAATTTGTTGAAGGGTGTGAAAGGAGTTCACATCAATAAATGTTCAGATTGTCTAGCAGGGAAGCAACACCGAGTTTCTTTCAAGACTCTACCTCCTCACAAGAAGCCCGAGAAGCTGGACTTGATATATTTCGATGTTTGCAAAATGTCGGTAAGATCTCTTGGTGGTGCTAAGTACTTTGTGACTTTTATTGATGACTTTTCCAGTAAAGTTTGGGCCTTCACTTTGAGGACCAAAGATCAAGTACTAGGTGTATTCAAGCAATTCCAAGCCTCGGTTGAGAGAGAAACTTAGAAGAAGATCAAGTGCATTCGCACTGATAATGGAGGAGAGTATATTGGGCCATTTGATGCATATTGCAAGCAGCAAGGTATTAGGCATCAATTTACTCCCTCGAAGACACCACAGCTGAATGGTCTTGCTGAGAGGATGAACAGGACAATTGTGGAGAAAGGTAGATGCTTGTTGTCAAGTGCAAAGCTACGTAAACACTTTTGGGTGAGGCTTTTATGACTGCAATTTATCTTATTAATCTCTCACCAAGTTATCCTTTACAGGGAGATGTTCCTAACAGGGTCTGGTGTGACAAGGACGTCTCATATGACCACCTGAAGGTTTTTGGGTGCAAGGCCTTTGTTCATATCCCTCAAGATGAAAGGTCAAAGCTTGATTTGAAGACACGACAATGTATCTTTCTTGGTTATGGTGGTGATGAGTTTGGCTACAAGCTATTTGACCCTATAGTAAGAAAAGTTGTGAGAAGTCGTGATGTTGTGTTTGTTGAAGACCAAACAATTGAGGATATTGTGAAGAAAAAAGGGTAGGTTCCTCCTCAGCAGCAACAAGACAAGATTGATTCTGACCCAATTCCTGTAGCTCCAGCTCCTGTACAAGTTGAAGCAGATGCAGAAAATGTACAAGATGATGTACATGGTGGTGTAGGTGAAGAAGATGCTCCCCAACAGCAGCAGCAAGAGTATGATGCTAAAGTTGATAATCCGGATTAGCGGGAAGCACCAGCACCAGAAAGTCCACCAGCTGCTCCACTCAAAAGATCCAACAGGGGTCGAATTCCTTCCAGCAGGTATCCCTCATATCAAAACATGGTGTTATTATCTGACGGTTCAGAACCTGAATGCTTTGCAGATGCAATGGAAGATGAGCACAAGAAGGAGTGGGAAAATGCTATGCAAGAAGACATGGATTCCTTGCATAAGAATTATACTTATGAGTTGGTGAAGTTGTCCAAGGGCAAGAAAATTTTGAAGAACAAGTGGGTCTATAGAATCAAGCAAGAAGAGCACACATCACATCCAAGGTACAAGGCCAGGCTAGTTGTAAAAGGATTCGGCCAGAGAAAAGGCATTGACTATGATGAGATCTTTTCTCCGGTTGTGAAGATGACATACATAAGAGTAATCCTTGGCATGGCAGCAAGTCTCAACTTGGAGGTTGAGCAAATGGATGTGAAGACTGCATTCCTTCATGGTGAGTTGGAGGAAGAAATATACATGGAGCAACCTGAGGGGTTTCTTGTGAAAGGCAAAGAAGATTATGTGTGCAAGCTGACGAAAAGTCTCTATGGCCTGAAACAAGCACCAAGACAATGGTACATGAAGTTTGAAACTGTCATGGGGGAGCAAGGCTACAAGAAGTGTAGCTCAGACCATTGTGTATTATTCAGAGGTTCTCAAGTTATGATTTCATCATATTATTGCTCTATGTTGATGATATCCTGATTGTTGGCAAGAATGTCTCTAGGATTGCTAAGTTGAAGAAGGAGTTGAGCAAATGTTTTGCTATGAAAGACTTAGGTCCAGCAAAGAACATTCTCGGAATGAGAATTGAGCGAGACAGAAATTGCAACAAGTTGTACTTCTCTCAAGAGAAGTATATTGAGAAGGTACTTCAGAAGTTCAGGATGGAAAATGCTAAAGTTGTGAGTTGTCCACAAGCAGCCCATTTCAAGTTGAGCAGAAAGCAATGTCCTACCACTAATGAGCAGAAAAAGTAAATGCATCATGTTCCTTATGCTTCAGCGGTTGGGAGTTTGATGTATGCTATGGTGTGTACAAGGCCTGACATTGCTCATGCGGTTAGTACTGTGAGCAGATTTATGTCCAATCCAGAAATACCTCATTGGAAAGCCGTGAAGTTGATTTTGAGATATCTTCGGGGCAGCACAAATTTGAAACTTTGCTTCAGTGATGGTGAGGCCAAGCTGATTGCTTTTTCAGATTCTAACATGGCTGGAGATGTTGACAGAAGGAAGTCTACTTCAGGTTACTTGGTTACCTATGCAGGGGGAGCGGTGTCATGGCAAAGCAGGCTGCAAAAGTGTGTGGCACTGAATACAACTGAAGTTGAATTCATTGTTGTAACAGAGGCGAGCAAAGAACTATTGTGGCTGAAACGCTTGGCTTGTGAGCTTGGTTTTAAGCAAGACAAGTATGTGTTGTTTTGTGACAACCAAAGTGCTATCCATTTGAGTAAGAATGCAAGTTTTCATTCAAGGTCTAAGCATATAGAAGTCCGTTATCATTGGATTCGAGATGTGTTGTATTACAAGCAAATGCAACTTGAGAAGGTTCACACCGATGACAATGGGGTTGATATGCTGACTAAAGTGGTGACAATGAAGAAGCTTGAAGTATGCCGCCAGCTCGCTGGCATGGCTGCCAGAAGGTAGTGAGACCATCCATGATGTTGGGAGAGGGGTTTGTTGGGCTAAGTCCCTCCACATGGAGGTGTGTTGTCAGCCCAACATCAGCCCATAAGTCCAACACATGTAAGCCGTTGATCCTCGCTGCATCCAACTGTTGAGAATGCTTCCAAGTGAAGTGAAGCAAGGAGAAAACCCTAGACACTCCACCCCTGTTGGTGGCGGCTTCCATTCGTGAGAGTGAGAGTGAGAGCACACAAGAGAAAACACAACCTGAGAGAGATGAAGAAGAAGAAGCAAAGGTTCTGTCCAGATTTGCTGCATCTGACTAGACAGTGTTCAAGCTGGTGGTTGGAGGCTCAAATGTGCTTGGATCGACCCCAAACTTGGTGAGCTCGTTCCTTATTTTGAGTACTTTGATCTGGTTAGCTGGTTTGAGGATTGGGTAAGTTGAGCATCAGATTTGAGAGTGGTTTTGTCAGCTCTGACTGCTGCAGTTTCAGAACAGAGTAGTTTTGGGAGACAAACAATTTGGGTAGACAAATGATGTCCGATTGAGCTGAAATTTGGAGGGGATTTCAAGAACTCATGTGTCTATTTTTATGCCAAATTTGGTGTTGTTTGGTTCAGTGGTTTAAGAGCAGTTTGCAAAACACTGAAGGGTACAGAAGCTGTGTAAACTCTGCTTTGCTGAAATCTTGCTTTTTGTGGTTGTTGTTGCTGTTGCCGGTTGGCAACGTGGAGAGTGTGTTGTAAATCTCTCTAGAGGTTCTAGAGCAGACTTTGTAGTCATCATTCTCATAGTGAAGTTGCGTGGACCGGTCGATCCACAGCCGTGGTTTTTTACTCCTCAAGTTGAGGAGGTTTTTCCACGTTAAATCCTGTGTCACATGTGCATGTTGTTTGTGTCATTCCGCTGCTTAGTTGTTGGTTAAAGCTGTCCTCAAAGTTCATCACAAGTGGAGAGGGTTGTGTAGTGTGCATATTTGCCGCGTCGGTGAATTTGTGCAGCGCATTGTTGCTGTCCAGCCCCAACAGTCTGTACAGAGATACGCCTGTCCGGTGAACCAACGTGACAGTTGCAAAAGCAATTGCCTATGGTTACAGAAAGCAAGAATTAATCCCTTAATTAATCCTAACAATGACAGTAGCATGTAATCGCATCTTCATCACATGTGCGGCCGGTCTCCCAGATCAGACGATGTGGCGCCCATCACGTTGTAAGGCATGAGCAGATACGCCCATGCATAAAGAATACAACTTGATTTATATATGAAATGCCAAGTAATAAAAAAGAAATAAAGTATTAAATATATTTTATTTCTTTAGAATTAGCTTATAGTGCTTAAGCATAAAATTTTAGCCAGTAAAATAGGACATAAGATTAAAGTTAAAGTATAATCCAATTCCAATCAGAGTAGACTATACTTTTCTTAAGAACAATAATATATTCGACAAGAAAATTTAATATCAATAGTTATTTCACCTCATATACCAAGAGATAATTTTTATGTATGCTCCATAAATATCATAATTTTCCTATATGGTCCGAGACTTACTCAGTAAATGAGCTGATGAATTTCTTCTTTGTGCCTAAATTTGTTGAACCGCTTCGCTTGTAACTGCATTGGTAGATGTTTTGTTTAGGTGCACATGACATGGTTGAACTACTTCTTTATATTAGAACTGTTGACGTCAAGAACTAAGATATTATGTTGTAATACTAACATTTGACATATCGAAATTGTTTAACTCAAGAGAAAAATATTATGTATAACACACACAAAAGAAACTATGTCTAAATCACAATAAGAAGTCATCCTTTTTTTGTTGGTCATATGCTATATTTTTCTAAGAACAAAATAAATTGTTACTCTTATTTTTCTGCTTGACTCAGAAGCCCTCATCACCAAAGTATAAGGAGTCAGACTCAGAGTCCCTGCTATGTGCGACACAAACTCCACACTTTTCTCTGTTATATTATACAAAGATGATGTCGTGATGTCAGGTGATGTGAGCCATTGCATTAGTGAAGTGAGGTTTTTGTCTCCCGTTGTAACGCATGGGCATTTGTGCTAGTTTTACCTAATCTAACCTCCCTCAAAAAAAATTCTTCGTGTACTTGTACGAAGATTGGGGGGGCCATGGCCCCTGCAGAAGTTAACATAGCTCCGCCGCTGCTGCCTACGTCTAGATTGCGAGCCTCAAAATTGAAGTTTGTGCGCTCAAATAAAAATTTGCAAGAAGAAAAACTAGAGCTACGAGCTATTATTTCATATGTGATAGCTGCATTCGGACCACCCATCCCCTGGTTGATGTCCTTGACTACTCCCTGACAGTCGGAGGCAATCACCACGTTGTGAGCAGCAAGGTCATCTGCCAATTCTAGCCCTTCTCTGCAAGCAAACGTTTCTAAGATCATCGAATCAGTGATGCCCCCGTAAACCACCACAGAGGAACCAAGGTAAATTCAATTTTGGTCGCGGCAGAGTGCTACCACAGCTCCACCACGCATGTTCCTTGCTAAGGCTCCATCCACGTTCACCTTGACAGCGCCAACTTCTTGAGCGAGCCATCGTTGAGGATGGACCATGGTTGTTGTCGGACTCACCGCCATAGGTTCCCTAGTAGGGAGAGGTTGCAACTCTGCTACACAATTATCCACAAATGATATGGTCTGTTGCAAAGCTTGAAAGATTGCATCATACACAGCTTTCCTACGTGTGTACCAAATAGCTAGCCCACAACGTAACAACCATCCTTGTCAACTTTGAGTGATCCAGATGTCGTTGTAGCCTACAAGTATTTTGATGAGATATAATTTGGTCCCATTCACGTGATATGGCTTGGGCATCACCAATTGTCGTTATAGCCTGATTTTCAATTTATTTATGGCCTTAGGCCAGTCAAGTGCTCTATGGACTGGGTTGTTTGTTAAACTTTCACTACTAGGAAAAATCTTATATGTGGAGGCTTATTAGTAGCACGACTTATTAGTAGACGCTACTGCTAACTAGCAGCAGCAAGGGTTCAGAGCACACGCTACAGGTAAGACTTAGCAGTAGCACGGGCCCACAGCCCAGGCGCTGCTGCTAAGTGGGCCACAAGGCAACCCCGGGTCTAGCCTTAGTAGCGGTGTAGTTTCCCAAAGTGCGCTACAATTAATATGTTAGATGTAGCCTCGGGTCAACGGCCCGATGTCGTGGATCTAGACTGACAGTAGAATGGAGGGTAGGTTCGAGGAGGCAAGATCCTAGCTATGGCGAAGTTGTACACACGGGTTTTACGAGTTCAGGCCCTTCGTAGAGGAAGTAACAACCCTACGTCTCGGTGCCCGGAGGCGGTTGACTGGATTATGTGTGTGTGTGTGTGTTACAGGGGGTGCGAACCCTTGTCCCAGAGGAGGGGGTGGCTTATATAGAGGCGCTAGGACCACAGGTCCCCTCCGTTACACAGGGTTCAATGTACATAAAGATGAGGCGTTACTGGTAACGCCAGCCTTAAATGCCTTAATGGCCTTAAAGATTACGGAGTGAATGCTCATCCATTGCCGTTCCAGATGACTCCTGGTCTTCAGTAGGTCAAGTGGATTCTTGTATGGTCGAGCAGTCGATTGGTCGAGCGACTGCAGGAAGGAGGGGTCTCCGAGTAGCTGATTGGTCGAGTGGATTGCACTCGACACCTTTGTTGGGCCCTCCCTGTGGTCTCTTGAGCTTCTTTGCTTCTATGACAGTGACACTGGATAGGACGTATAGGTCAGGCCTATGAGCCTACCCCAGGTCTATATCATCATCATTAGCCCCCGAATGGATTGAGGTCCGAGGGAAAAGAAGGTTGAAGTTGACCTTGCTTCGGCTCTTGTGTTTCACAACTATTCATTTTTGAACGGAGGATAGTGTTGGAACTTCGGCTTCGTTTCAGTCGCCTTGATCGATTCAGAAATTGCCGATTGGATTTATAACGTCATCCATCGAGTGTTATTTTTGACACGAAATTTTTGGCACGATTGGTTACGGCGTATCCCGGATTTTATGAGATTCAAAATTTCGGGGAAGCGCGCGGGGCGGAGCGCGCCGTGGTAAGTGGGGTGGATAAACAGGAACGTTTCGATTTCCGCACCACCTTTTTCGCCACGTATCTCGCGCACGACTGTTGAGGGATTTGACAGGATCACCCGGGCCCGTGCGTCGCCACTCGGAAGTGGGCCTTTAAAAGTGACGAGGCCGAGGCGCTTGCACTGTGCGCATCCATTCTCCTTCTTCTCCCTCAATCTGTCCACCGCATCCGGGTCCTCCACTCTTGACGCCGCCGCTCCGCCACCATGGGGAAGGAAAAGACGGCGGCGCTAGAACGCGCGAAGGCGACAGGGGCGATGAAAGGCAAGAAGACGAATCGGGGGTCGTCGTTACGGTCGGGGCTGCCGTCGGGTTGGATCCAGGGCGATTGGATCTGATCCTCGATTCGGCAGGAAGATTTGGATGAGGTGGCCGAGTCCGGGCTGATCGTCCATAAAGCTATGCGGTTGCCGGAGGAGGAGACGGAGCCGCATCCGCGACCGGGTGAGTGTGTCCTGCTCACCACCCATGTCGACCGTGGTTTCTTGCTTCCTCCGCACCCTTTTTTCCGGGGTTTCTTGAACTTCTTCGGGGCCCAACTCCATCATCTTTCTCCCAACACCACCACATATCTTGCTACGTTCGTGTCCATGTGCGAGAATTTCTTGGGGTGTCGACCGCACTGGGGTCTTTTCAAGCACATTTTCATCATCCGCTCCCAAACGGTGAAGAAAGAAAATTCGACGGACGAGAAAACCCACGTTATCCAGATGTGTGGGCGTCTGGGTATCCAGAAGAGGAAGAGGAGCTCTTTCCCTTCGATGACTCTTCCTGAGTCGGTTACAGGCTGGCAGTCGACCTGGTTCTACTGCCAGGACATCGCGACCCTAGGCCAGTCGACTGGGCTTCCCCCTTTCTCCTTCGATCGTGTTCAGACTCCCTCCCCGTTGAAAGCGGCCGCCGCAGAGAAGGCGGAGACAACCATGCTGGTCGAGAGGGTGGTCCAGCTGATCAACTAAGGCGTCACCGGCATGGATTTGTTGGAGGTATTCCTCAGTCAGCGCATTCAACCGCTCCAGGCTCGTGACCACTCTATGTGGATGTATTCCGGAGCCGGCGACACCTCTCGGGTTCATCCAGAGGAGGTACCGGCCAAAACAGTGGCCCAATGGATGAGGAGTATTACAGGAAACAAGGACAACCCCAGGGGCGCCAGGAGAGTCGATCCTTTCAGCAACAGTAATCAGCCAGACAAGGTTCGGCCGCTACAACCGATTACTCTTGGGTGCTTTTTCTGATTATTTTTGAATTCGACTGATTTCCACTCGACTTCTTGTCTTGTAGATTTATACAGAGATGTACTCGATGCCCAATGGTGAACAAGCTATGGAGCATGATCATGAGGGCGAGGACAGCACGGAGGAGAGTGGTGATTGGGAGTCGTCGGACGACGATGATGAAGACGAGAGCGACGAATCAAACGACGAGGAGGTAGTCGACTCACTGCCTCGTTCAGATGTTGATCCAAGCAGCACCATGATCCAGCGGGCAGGCGCGGCAAGGCTGTGGCCTCAAGCGCTCAAGCACAGAAGCGCGCTCGGTCTTCAACTCCGGAGCTGGCGGAGAAAGTCACCAAGCAGCCCAAGATCAACCCCTCAAAGGCTTGGAAAACCTTGCCTAAGATTAAGATGGATGTTCCTGTTGCCTCTAGGTAAATGTTATTTCCGTGTTTTCTTGCTCCGATTGATTCTTCTGCTCTGACCGAGTGGATGGTGAACTTTTCCAGCCCAGCCTCTGCCGCGACTGATATGGATATCGACAAGGTCCCAAATGATGAGGAAACCGATGACGCGGCTACCTCCAAAGCTAGTAAGTCTGCTCGACTCGAATTTATTCGGTCGATTGGATTGTTCGTCAGTGGCATCTCTAATTTTTTTTGTTTGTTGCAGCTCCACGAGACGTTGTCGTGCTTCCAGACGATGAAGAAGAAGTGCCTCTGAGGGAAAGAAGGAGGAGGGACAAGGGACCGAGCAGGAAAGCGCCTGAGGTTCAGGTTGCTCAGTCGACACTGATGCCTAGGACAGCGGTCGAGCAATCCACAGATCCGTCTCGCACCAACGTCACATTCGCTATCCCGTGTCGACTGATTGCCCATCAGGGTCGGCTGCTCAGGCCCCTGCTGCTCCAATACAACCCCATGCATCAGACCCAGCAGCTGCTTCGACTGCCCTGCCATCATCGCTTTTCACTGCGTACCAAACTCCAGACGACCCACCGAGTGCCGCCAAGGAATCTCTTCTTCAGTTGAATCTTGTGATGGGGCAGATGAAAGTGGTGCACGAGGCCAGTCAGGTGACCTACAACGTCGGCGCTGCTCTGCAAACCTATGTCCAGGTTAGTTGATTTCCGACTGATCTTATTTCTCATCCGATCACACACTGGGGTTTGTCTGCCTTAAAGTTGTATAGGTCTTCCACTTGAGTCGACTTGGATTGAGTCGATTGAGTTTTTGAACCAGTGGGGGCACGCTGAGTGCACCCACTGGGTGTAGTCCCCGAGACCATAGTTGACTGTGGGCAGTCGACTGTGGTATGAGAATCTAAATTTTCTCACTCGGCCTGGGCAGACCATGCCAAGTGAAACCTGAACTAGTGGGAGCAGGCTAAGTGCACCCACTGAATGTAGTCCCCGAGACTGTGGTCGACTGCGGGCAGTCGACTATGGTCTGAGAACACCTTTCTTTGCCTTTTTTTACAAATCTAGCTGGACAGACCATGCCGAGTGTTGAATCAAACCAGTGGGGGCACGCTAAGTGCACCCACTAGGTGTACTCCCCGAGACTACCGTTGAATGTTTGACTCGGAGGTAGTCTTAGAGTAACTTTCACTGTGATGTTCTTTTGTTTCTGTCGACTGATATGTCTTATATGTTGACTACAGAAATCTTGTGATCTTGGGGCTCAAGTTTCTACACTGAACAAGCAGCAAATCAGCCTCAATCTTGATCTGGAACTAGCCAAGAAGAACCTCAAGACTGCTCGTGACGAAGTAGCTGCCAGGGGAGGTAACCAATCATCAAAAAGATGTTCCCTATGCTTCAGCCATAGGCTCTATCATGTATTCAATGCTGTGTACCAGACCTAATGTGTGCCTTGCTATTAGTTTAGCAGGGAGGTACCAAAGTAATCCAGGAGTGGATCACTGGACAACGGTCAAGAACATCCTGAAATACCTGAAAAGGACTAAGGATATATTTCTCGTTTATGGAGGTGACAAAGAGCTCAGCATAAATGGTTACGTTGATGCAAGCTTTGATGCTGATCCGGACGATTTTAAATCGCAAACCGGATACGTGTTTATATTGAAAGGGTGGAGCTATCAATTGGAGCAATTCTAAACAAAGCATCGTGGCGGGATCTACGTGTGAAGCAGAGTACATTGCTGCTTCAGAAGCATCGAATGAAGGAGTCTGGATGAAGGAGTTCATATCCGATCTAGGTGTCATACCTAGTGCATCGGGTCCAATGAAAATCTTTTGTGACAATACTGGTGCAATTGCCTTGGCAAAGGAATCCAGATTTCACAAGAGAACTAAGCACATCAAGAGACGCTTCAATTCCATTCGCGATCAAGTCTAGGTGGGAGACATAGAGATTTGCAAGATACATACGGATCTGAATGTTGCAGACCCGTTGACTAAGCCTCTCTCACGAGCAAAACATGATCAGCACCAAGGCTCCATGGGTGTTAGAATCATTACTGTGTAATCTAGATTATTGACTCTAGTGCAAGTGGGAGACTGAAGGAAATATGCCCTAGAGGCAATAATAAAGTTATTATGTATTTCCTCATATCATGATAAATGTTTATTATTCATGCTAGAATTGTATTAACCAGAAACTTAGTACATGTGTGAATACATAGACAAAGTGTCACTAGTATGCCTCTACTTGACTAGCTCATTAATCAAAGATTGTTAAGTTTCCTAACCATAGACATGAGTTTTCATTTGATTAAAGGGGTCACATCATTAGGAGAAAATGTGATTGACCTGACCCATTCCATTAGCTTAGCACTTGATCGTTTAGTTTACTGCTATTGCTTTCTTCATGACTCATACATGTTCCTATGACTATGAGGTTATGCAACTCCCGATTACGAGAGGAACACTTTGTGTGCTATCAAACGTCACAACGTAACTGGGTGATTATAAAGGTGCTCTACAGGTGTCTCCGATGGTACTTGTTGAGTTGGCATAGATCAAGATTAGGATTTGTCACTCCGATTGTCGGATAGGTATCTCTGGGCCCACTCGGTAATGCACATCGCTATAAGCCTTGCAAGCATTGTAACTAATGAGTTAGTTGCGAGATGATGTATTACAGAATGAGTAAAGAGACTTGCCGGTAACGAGATTGAACTAGGTATTGAGATACCGACGATCGAATCTCGGGCAAGTAACATATCGATGACAAAGGGAACAACGTATGTTGTTATGCGGTTTGACCGATAAAGATCTTCGTAGAATATGTGGGAGCCAATATGAGCATCCAGGTTCCGCTATTGGTTATTGACCGGAGACGTGTCTCGGTCATGTCTACATAGTTCTCGAACCTGTAGGGTCCGCACGCTTAAAGTTGGGCGACGATCGGTATTATGAGTTTTTGTGTTTTGATGTACCGAAGGTAGTTCGGAGTCCCGGATATGATCACGGACATAACGAGGAGTATCGAAATGGTCGAGATGTAAAGATCGATATATTGGACGACTATATTTGGACACCGAAAGTGTTCCGAGTGGTTTCGGAGAAAACCGGAGTGCTGGAGGGTTACCGGAAACCCCCCGGGAGAAATAGTGGGCCTTATGGGCCTTAGTGGAGAGGGAGAGGGCTGGCCTAGGGCAGGCCGCGCGCCCCTCCCCCTCTGGTCTGAATTGTACTAGGAGAGGGGGGGCGACGCCCCCCTTTCCTTCTCCCTCTCCCCCTTCCTTTCCCCCTCCTAGTAGGAGGGGACTCCTCCTGGCGCGCCTACAGGGCCCGGCCGGCCTCACCCCTTCCTCCTTTATATACGGGGGCAGGGGGAACCTCTAGGCACACAAGTTGATATGTTGATCTCTCCCAGCCGTGTGCGGTGCCCCCTCCATCATAATCCACCTCGATCATATCGTAGCGGTGCTTAGGTGAAGCCTTGCGTCGGTAGCATCATCATCGCCATCATCACGCCGTCGTGCTGATGAAACTCTCCCATGAAGCTCTGCTGGATCGGAGTTCGTGGGACGTCATCGAGCTGAACGTGTGCTGAACTCGGAGGTGCCATGCGTTCGGTACTTGGATCGATCGGATCATGAAGACGTACGACTACATCAACCGCGTTGTGCTAACGCTTCCGCTTTCAGTCTACGTGGGTACGTGGACACACTCTCCCCTCTCATTGCTATGCATCACCATGATCCTGTGTGCGTAGGATTTTTTTTAAAATTACTACGTTCCCTGACAGTTTGGTTGCCCGGTTTTCCTGTTGGGCCTGCATCGCACGCTCCTCAAAGCAGCCCAAAGCCTGGCTCGCTGGAAACGCTTGGATCGGCAGTTTCTCGCGAGCCAGGCTAAGTGCGACGCGAGTTCGCATGGGCGGGAGCGAGGCGAGGGCGAGGGGGAGGGAGGGAGATGGAAATCTGGTGCGCCGTCCCGGCGCCAAATCTAGCCTCACCCCCCTTTCACTCGCTCACCCATAGCCACTGCCCCCTTTCTTCCCTACTGCCTCACCACCAGCGCCGGCTGCGATTTCAGATCTGAGCTATAGGCGGCGGCGGAGGCGTTTGCGGCGGTGACACCGTTTACGGCGGATCTGGTGCTGGCCTTGCTGTTGGCCACCGTCTGCTCGACCTAGTCTGTGCCATGGCTCCCCCTACGTCGTCCTCGTCTCTGATGCCGGTAATCAGCACCCCTACCCCCCTTTGTTAGCTCAGTGGTTAGGCCGTTAAGCTGGGTGTAGAATCGATTTCCCACTGAACGAACCGTCGATGTCGACTAGGTTATGGACGCACGAATGAGGCTGATAATCCAGGAAGCAGCACTGATTAGTGTGATTCAGGCATGGGTCATGTTCATGCACCAAAGAGCTGTTCGTCGTGCTGGGAGACCTTTGATTCGTTATGGTCCATTGTTTTCCCAGGAACAGGAGAGGATCCAAAATCTGAACTACATCTACAACTGCAATGACGTCGAGACTCTATGGATGCTTAGAATGAAAAGAGCACCATTTGCCAGGCTTGTCGAGACCTTCATGAGTATGGGGCTGTTACAAGATAGCATCAACACCAGTGTCGAAGAGCAAGTGGCCATGTTCCTCCATGTTGTTGGCCATAACCAGAGGTTCAGGGTCATTCACAACATCTTCAGGAGATCAATGGAGACCATCTCTAGATACTTCAAGCGGGTGCTTTTTGCTATTGGGGAGCTTAGAGGAGAGATGATCAGGAGACCATCTGGCCAGACTCCACCCAAGATTCGCGGAAGCCCAAGAACTTCAAGGTGAGCATTGACAATATACACTTTCCATGGCTTGATATTCTTGTATTGTTCAAGTTGAGCACTAACACAGGCTTGTGATGCCATTTTCAGGATTGCATTGGGGCAATAGATGGTACTCATGTCACTGCCAGAGTTCCTAGGTCACAGTCAGCAGCATACAGGGGGAGGAAGCACTACACAAGCCAGAATGTGCTTGCTGCTGTTGACTTTGATCTGAAGTTCGCAAATGTGCTGGCTGGCTGGGAGGGGTCAGCGCATGATGCTAACATTCTCACTGACAGCATGAGTCGACCTGATGGGATCAACATCCCCGACGGCAAGTTCTAGCTTGGAGATGCTGGCTATGCATGTCGGCCGGGTATTCTTCCACCCTTCAGGAAAACAAGGTACCATCTCAATGAGTTCTCTGGTAGGAACTATCCTAGGACTGCACAGAAGCTGTTTAATCTCAGACACTCCAGCCTTACAGTAACTGTTGAGAGGGCATTTGGAGCTCTGAAGAATAGGTTTAAGATCCTGGATCATAAGCCATTCCACCCATACTCCACTCAGATTAAACTAGTTCTTACTTGTTGCATTCTGCACAACTGGATCCTCCAGTGGGGCTTTGATGAACATGTGCCTGAGGAGGAAGATGTCGAGCCTGACGATGTTGTTAGCTCCGGCCATGGTGTCGAGGCATTTGACAATGATGCTTGGAAGAACAAAATGTTGGAATGGGCAGAGGCGATGTGGCTTAACAGAGGTCAGTGCAGGATTTGAAGAAGATGGAAGAAGAACAAGAAGCAGCAGCAGAAGCAGAAGAGGAAGAGGAAGAGGAAGAGGTAGATCTGATAGCAGCAACACCGATAAACTATCCCCTATTTAGCCAACGGCTCTTAATAATTCGAACTATCATTTGATAATAGTTAGGCTGAAATGTCATTTGTTTAAGTAGATGGCACTACATGTTCAGATTTTGTGTGGTAAGCCCACCACTAGTTAGAAGTGGTGACAACACCTTATGCAGGTTGCAACCAAACACCATGTCATATGTGCGCCTAATGCAATGCGGGCAACCAAATGCCGGGTCGAAAATGGTTGTCTCATGCAACTAGGGGCATGCAGGCAACCAAACTATGTGTATCTGGGGTTATTTGGCCTGCATCCCCTCAAACCGGCTCAATAGAGCTAGACTCATCGGGCCAGGCTCGATCGATAATGTAATCAAACACGCCCGTAGTGTGCAAGTTGTACACAATCACGTAAGGTGGGCTAGTCATGCTGGTTGCCGTAACTCCATGTACTGTAGGGGGTTGTGGGTTCGATCCCACTCCAACCGTATTTCTTTTTCTTTTTTCAAACTACAAGCAGTGTGTAGAAGCGGAGAAGCCGCTTCCTTATTAGTAGGCGATTAAGACGGTGAAGTGTGCCTTATTAGTTGATTGTTGTGTTTGATCCTCGGGATGATCGACTATACACTTGTTTATACTATGGATAATGAAGCTACAAAATGATATATTTCCCCACACTTTGATGTTACAGGAATTAGAGAGGGTACCCTTGGAACCTCTCCTTAGTTCAAGCAAATGAATATGATTTAGAAGTTATCTAAACTCTAAAAATATAGTTCATTTAGTTAGACCAAATAGGGCTAATTAGAGAATACTCTAAAGGATACCATTTGCACCTGGCCTTAAAATGAACGCAAACTAACCCTTAAATTCTGTCAAATGAGGATTTTGGCGGATATCCAACTTCAGAGAGTGGAGGCTAGATTGTTAACATAAATAGGGCTAATTAGAGAGGGTACCCTTGGAACCTCTCCTTAGTTCAAGCAAATGAATATGATTTAGAAGTTATCTAAACTCTAAAAATATAGTTCATTTAGTTAGACCAAATAGGGCTAATTAGAGAATACTCTAAAGGATACCATTTGCACCTGGCCTTAAAATGAACGCAAACTAACCCTTAAATTCTGTCAAATGAGGATTTTGGCGGATATCCAACTTCAGAGAGTGGAGGCTAGATTGTTAACATAAATAGGGCTAATTAGAGAGGGTACCCTTGGAACCTCTCCTTAGTTCAAGCAAATGAATATGATTTAGAAGTTATCTAAACTCTAAAAATATAGTTCATTTAGTTAGACCAAATAGGGCTAATTAGAGAATACTCTAAAGGATACCATTTGCACCTGGCCTTAAAATGAACGCAAACTAACCCTTAAATTCTGTCAAATGAGGATTTTGGCGGATATCCAACTTCAGAGAGTGGAGGCTAGATTGTTAACATAAAAGATCACTTCGTATAGCGGTTAATTATTTTCTGGCAATACCCTACCTCAGTAAAAGAAAAAGTGTATTCAAAAGCATGCCAGCTAGCCAAAATCCTATTTAGGGGGCCAATTCATGAGGGGAAAATGATATTGTAACATACTTTCCCGTAATAATATGGACACCCCACCTTCAAAATAATACTATAAACACCCATGTGTATGTTTAGAAACAATGGATACATATTGTCATGTACGGAATTTTGTTTTGTAGCTCAGACTCCATGTAGCCTCTTAAATGAAAATTTTCAAAAATCATTTTTCAAGTTTTAACAAATTTTAGAAAAAAAATCCACATTTCTTATGTGTAAATTTTTATTATGAATGATTTAATATGTGAGCTACAAAAATTTGTGGAGTTTTAGTGCTCTCTATTCACTATTAAAATCTAAGAATTAGTTTTTTTGTGTGTAGCTCACATCTTAAGTCATTCCAACATGAAAATTTATACGCGTGTAAAATACATTCATATTGACATGTGGATTTTTTTTCTGATACTTTTTTGAAAACTGTAGCTTTTGATTTTTACCTTTTTCGGAAGTGTTAGAAGGGAGAGAGGGGTTTGGTGGAAGAGTTGTTCGTTATATTATTTGAGCCTCGTGGGCATATTTATAGGAGTACAACGATCAACTTGGAGTACAAGACAAGGCAGGACCAAATCATATTCTATCCTATACTTCCTAATAATCATATACTCAACATCCCCCACAGTCACAACAGTAGCGACGCAGACGGTGAGACAAAAGAAGAATCCGAAGGCAAGCCGACGGACACCCCCCACAGTCGTAACGGTTGATGCATCGCGGAGTCGTGGCTGGAGTGGAAACCGACGAGGTTGCTCAAGCAAGGCGGTAGCCCTTTGTGCCGATTTCGATGTAGCCGAGAGCGTAGGGTGGTGTAGCCATTGCTGAGGTAGCCGTGCGAGAGACGCCGTGGTCGATGTCGAGTCGGGGTGGCCGGTGTCGAGGTAGTCGCCGTGGACCTGAAAGAAGAGCGGCGACGGCGGCCCGAGGAGGTGGTGGCGGCTAGGTCAGAGGCACGGCAAAAGTGCTCGAAGTAGGCGAGGAAGAATCCGACAGCGTGACGAAGACCAGCGCAGACGGTGGCGTTCCCGCGCCTAGGGAGGCGGCGCGACACATACCACGTAGAAGTCAACACGCGGGGACGGCGAAGTGGGCCGTGCATCGTGACGCTACGGCCCGAAGGGGCGACGCAGTGGCAGCGTGTGGGTCGAGGCGACGGCGGGGAAGACCTCAAGGCGATCGTAGGGACCGCGTGTCACGCTCGCTAAGGCCCGACAAAGCGACACAACGGCAGCGCGAGGGTCGGTGCAGCCTCGGGGATGGCCTGGAGCGGACGGCCTCGGGGCGGTGGTTGACCGCGGGCCGTGGCATTACGGCCCGAAAGGGCGATGCAACGGCATCGCGCGGGTCGGTGCAGCCGCGAGGAGAACCACGAGACGGCGGCATGGACCGTGTGCCACGCTCGCTACGGCCCGACGGGGCGACGCAGCGGCAGCGCGAGGGTCGATGCAGCCACGAGGACGACCTGGAGTGGACAGCATCGGGACGATGGTAGATCGCGGGCCGCGGCACTATGGCCCGAAAGGGCGACGCGGCGGCAGCGTGCGGATTGATGCAGCCGGGGGAAAACCATGGGGCGACAACGCTGCGGTCTGAACGGACAACACAGTGGCAGCCTACTGCTCGATCGAAGAGGAAGCACATATATTATATACCAGATGATTTTCACTGAATCTCATAGAGGACGCACCACGTGCAAACACCCTGCATGCACGGGACACAAGCCTCCACGATTGGATCAGTGGATCTGCGTGGGAAACTGAGCAGCGTAAGAGACTTGCCTCCTCTTTACGCGTGCTTTCATCCGTGCTCCCGCGTATATGACTTGATTTGATTGGAACAAAATAAAGCCTGGTTCACCCTCTTAACAAAATCAGAAGGAGATGATTAAATTAGAAAAGGAAAAAAAATAGTCATAAAATGAAGTAGGAGCATGTATGAAAACATGAAAAAGGAACAGACAAGCCGAATCCCAGAGCAGCAGACCATGCGCGCGCATGCGAGCGAATGTCCGCGCGGGACGCGGGAGCGGCCAGAGGCCACTCGTTGCCGGAGGACGGGCTAGCCCAAGAGGCTCCAAGGCCGCCGCAGTAACCGATCTCGGTGGATGCAGGCCGGGTCGGAACGATGCGCGTATGTACGCGGGTGTTTCGAGTAGCCGCGTGCCAGCGTGTAGTCATCGTCAAGGTTGAAGCAGATGCGTGCAAAGGGTGGACAGACGAACTCAAACTGATCTTAAATTGAAAAATTAAAAAAACACCGATACAGAAAAAAATAATCTGAAATCAACTGATGAGGAAAAAGACTCTCTGAAGGAGCTGATCAACATGATCGAGGGACGAACCCTAGGTACGGGCGGCGCGGCCCCGGACGGCGGTCATGAAGGCCGGCTGCCTCGGAGGCGGCGCGCGGGTGCAGAAGCGACGGCGGCTAGGGTTTATGATCGATTAGGCCGATACCATGTTAGAAGGGAGTGACAGTTTGATGGAATAGTTGTTCATTATATTTCTTGAACCTCGTAGGCATATTTATAAAAGCATAATGACCAATTTGGAATACAAGACAAGGCAGAACCAAATCCTAATCTATCCTATACTTCCTAATAATCATATACTCAACAGGAAGGACTTCATAGAGCTGAGTTTCAAAACATCTAACTCTTGTCAGATTGTATTAATATACAAAATTTGAGTCATAATGCAATTTTTTTGCATCCCGTAAGGAACAAAAGGTGGATGCTTAAATGTACTTGATTTGTCTTCTGTGGACTAGGGAGTAGAGTCCATAGAAACAGCCATGCATGCAAACTATTAAGAGTACGATTGTGAATGTTAGAACTTGCAAGAAAATGGGGATTCGAGTTAAAAAGATGCAAATAGGAGGTGGCTCGAGGTTTAGAAGTTGTCATCATCCTGCTCCTCATTGACGGAGGTTCAAACCATGTACTTCCTCCGTTTCGAATTATTTGTCTTGGATTTGTCTAGATACGGATGTATCTAGACTTATTTTAGTGCTAGATACTTCCGTATCTAGACAAATCTAAGACAAATAATCTAAGACAAATAATTCGGAACGAAGGGAGTAGGTTATAAGACAACAAAATGTCTCGACAACACCGTCCACAAGGAGCCCACCAATTGCATGCCCACCTATCTAACTAGTGGCGGCATTAACCCCAAGACATGTCGGGCAGCCGCTTGGGGTGTGGCCGAGATGTGCTTCATTGGCTGTAGCGTACAGTGGTACTGTTGCATATTATTGCCCATGGTAGGTACAAGTCCGGCCTGGGCCGTGGTGAGATCTTGGCTCTGGCATTCTATCCAACCATGGCTTATGGACCACAAAGGTCCAAAGTCACTCGGCGAGGTCTTCCATAAACAAGGCGATGTCTGGATCCAGAACCCCGCAGCACAGACCCATCAGGTTATGCAGATGTTCCACGGTTATCGAACCAAAGGAAATGACAAAGCACTATCTCAGACTAGACTCATCTTCCACTGCCCTTGAGTGTTGTCGACGATACATCGAGGACTCATTCGATTTGGAGGAAATCAAAACGTAGGAATTAGGAGTAGTATAAGAATATGATAGGATGGCACTTGCCATCCTAAGAAATTGACTTGCCTCGTTCCTACGCGTAAAATGAGCTTTGAGTGAATGTGTAGTTTTCTCCAAAAACACGGGAAATGAGTAGTATTCCTACGAAATTCCTGCACGTATTTCCTACAAACCGAATGCATACATAGAAAATTTTCCTCTGGAATCCTTATTCCTATGTTTTTCCTACGAAAATCCTCCAAACCGAATGAGGCCTGAGTTATTGTCGATGGTACGTGCAGGTGGGGAGGGCATGCAAATAGAAACAACCAAGGAACATGGACGCGGTCCCTAGGTGTTCATTATTTGTATGCAGATCGCCGTGGCATCACCTGGATGGGGTGGCCTCGCCAGTGACAACGAGCTCCCCTCTCTTCCCATTGCCTTGCGGTAGCTAATGAGAAAATTTTGTGTGCAACAAAATGGGAAAGGGGGGAGGGGGTCTCGTGGAAACAAAATGAGGGCACATTGACTCCTTTACTAATTGTTTTTGGGAGGAGAGGATTCTGGTCGGCAGCCGGCCAACGCGGGAAGGAACTGGATTAACAGATGGCCAATTTTGTATTGGCCACATGTTGTTCTTTTGAGTTGCCATGTGTTGTTCTTTGTTCGATGTTGTGTTGTGTCATGCATGTCGCGCCGTGGAATTTGCGATTTTTATCCCATCGTGTAGGTGAAGGGACATAAATTACAGGCCGGGCCAGACCAATTCAGGCTCATCAGCTCGTTGACGAGCACTTTTTCTGCACCGCACCCGGACCGGACGGCTAGAAAAAATGGCTCTAGTTTGTCCACCATTTTGTATTAGCACATAATCCCTCCGTTCTAAAATACTTGGTGTAATTTTAGTTCAAAATGTGTTACGTGTTTTTACTACAGCCTGAATTCATTTATGCACACAATTCATTGAACTCCGGTATGTTCACACCCTGATTAACCCACTAAATATATGCATCCTCTGTCACAATAGATTTTCAACCAATTGTCGTTCTGATTATTAAGTGATAACGACATAACCCACTCAACCATATGTTTGATTGGATGCTAAAAACATATGTTTGACTCATTAAACATTGGCTAGTACGAGTAGGGCGTTTCGGTGCTCAGGCTCATCTGCACCCGGTTAGAAAATAATCATACAAAAATCAAAAGAAATTCAAAAAATTCCAATTTGTTGTTGTGCAATAGACAATCTGATGCCTGAGGCCTGTGCCAAATTTCATGGCATTTATATATCTGAGCAGCTCTCAGGAAAAAAAACAAATCGGATCAAAACAGTATATGAGCAGTAAACATTTTTACAGACCCCCAATTTGTCTTTTTTGCTGAGTGCTCCTCAGATGTCCCATTGATTAGAAAGTTGGAGCGGACCTCACGCATCAAATTGTCTCCCTAAAAAAATTGGAATTTTTTAAATTTTTCTGGTATTTGTTTTGAATTTTTTTCGTCAGCGCGGGTGCAGATGAGCTCGGGTGCAGAGATGGATTTTCAGGCTAGTACTTGTTTTTAAGATTGATTTAGTACACATCATTTTGGAGCATCTAGGGGTCAATTTGTTAAGGTTTGTTTAGTACACATCATTTCAAAGGAGCTAGAGATGTTCTTACTAAAGGAAATATGCTCTAGAGGCAATAATAAAATTATTATTTATTTCCTTATTTTATGATAAATGTTTATTATTCATGCTACAATTGTATTAACCAAAAATATAATACATGTGTGAATACATAGACAAACATAGTGTCACTAGTATGCCTCTACCACTATTAGGAAAAGTGCTATAAATAATATGGACACTAATGGCACACCAGACATGTGGTGCGCCACTACTATATAGCAGTCGTGCATCATGTGTTGGTGCGTCATTAGTGTCTGTCACACTAATGGCGCACCGCACCAATGGTGCGCCACTACTAACATTTTTTTTTCCGAAAATACTAATGACGCACCCGGTCAGAGTGCGCCATTACTGGTTAATGGCACACCACTCACCCCGTGCACCATTACTAACAATTTTTTTTCCAAAACTAGTAATGGCGCACCTTGGTACAGTGCGCCATTACTATTCTTCCCCCCTCTATCCCTTTTCCCCTCGTGGCCCCCCACGCCAGATCCCCCTCCATCTCGATCCCCCTTGCCGCCGACGACCCCCCGCACCCTCCCCCACTCCACCGCCGCCGACAACCCCCCGCACCCTCCCCCGCTCCAACCTAGCACTACTAGGAAAAGGCCTACTAATGGCGCACCGGTTTTGCCTACTAATGGCGCATCACCGGTGCACCATTAGTAGCACGCCACTAGTAATTTTTACTAATGGCGCACCACTGGTGCGCCATTAGTATCTGGTATACTAATGGCGCAGTATATAACACCATGGGGCACACTAATGGCGCACTGCGGATGGATGCGCCATTAGTATACTTGGCATACTAATGGCGCACTCTGTAGTGATGCGCCATTAGTATGAATATTATGTTTTATTTTTTTTACTTTTCTGATTTTTGCACATGTTACAAAATATATTATTTGACAGAATATAGACAGTAGCACACAACAACAGCAGATTCATCGAATACAATAGAAGATTAGTCTCCGAATACAATTCATCATATTAGTCTCTGAATTCAAAAGACCGAACAAAGATAAAACATTACAAGTCTCCAGACCGCGAGTATCGAGTTTGTCGGAAGTAATACTAATCCTAACAAGTCCTACTAATTATCATCATACAACTTCTACTCGTTATTCATAACAAGTCATACGATCATCATCTTGATAGTCTTCGAACCAACCCTACTTAATTATTCTTAGCACATGATCATCAGTATTAGGCAGGACTTAAATACCCTATTTAAGCTAAAATAGCATAAAACAATATAGACCCTGACTCTCCATTATGGAGAATGGAGAACATCCTATCTCCAATTCTTGCGCTTCGCTTCCTTTTGCTTCCAAGAAGCTCCTTACGACTGTCCATACATTTTTTTCATCCTTTGATTTTCATGTCTCCACTTCTTTTAGAAATCTCGTATGGACAGTTGAGATTCGTAGGACGACCTGGCTGTATGTTCAAAACATTAACACTACCTTTCAGATACATCATATGAGGCACACAATTCTCTGGGATTATCTGTTGAAAAACATAGTAATAACTTCATAGTTAGCAATGATGTACTAGTTTTAGAAGTATGCAAAAGATGTACGGATGTCGTAATAGTAAAAATCTTACCAGGGTATCTCCATGGTAGTTACCGTAGTTGAACACATGCACTAGTGGCACGTATTTACCATAATGTTGAGGAGTTTGATTGTAGATATTGTAATTATCAATGTCAGTACAAAATCCGACCAAATGATTTTTCTCCTTGTAAGTTGTTAATTCGGAGCCATCGGTGTAGTGGGTTTTGTCTACCATCTCCCGCACATTCTTTGAAGAATGAAAATAAGCTGTCAATGGAAATAAGTTGTCAACTATTTTGAAATAAACAATATAAATTAGCTAATAACTATGTTTGAGAAACTCACATAGCGGTAGAACTGGAGGCGTATCAACAAGGACCCAAATGTCCATATTGTCTTGGTTGATGTCAGGATTACCAAGATCCATGGTGATAAGCATACCCTCATCAAAACCATACATCTTGCAAAATGCTTCCCAATTTTTGCAACCAAAATGGGTTACGCCCTCAGAATTATATAGATTTACTTCAAAGTCCACATCGTGATGAGTCCTTAGGTGAATTTTCTTTGTTTCAGAAATTTCATGGTCTTCAAAATCCATCCTCTCCAAGACATAGTGTCTTGCATGGCATGGGATAATCTATACTCGAATTGTAGAAGATGAAAATTACACGTTGAAATAGTTGAAGTCATGCTTAATTATGAAAATAACACTTGTCATCGTTGTGTACCATTTCAACTTCGAAGGTCTCCTCGAGCTTAATGCTGAAGTGCCGATCATCGTCCAGGTGAGGCATGTCGCACAGACCTCGATCGTCGTGGCATCAGTCGCACTCCGCCGGGAGACTTTCGTCGTCCGATGATGATGACGACATATCCTACGTTCATAATTCAAAACTACATCATTTTGGGTTTGTCGACACCGAGGCATCCTAAAAGCTAAGCTTTTATCATTTAGGGTTTGTCGACGCCGAGGCACCCTAAAAGCCTAAACTTTCATCATTTAGGTTCTTATCGACACCAAGGCACCCTAAAAGCCAAGGTTTTATCATTTAGGGTTTGTCAACGTTGAGGCACCCTAAAAGCCTAAACTTTCATCATTTAGGTTTTGTCGACGCCGAGGCACCCTAAAAGCCTAAGTGTACATCATTTAGGTTATCATCGACACCGAGGCACCCTATAGAAGCCAAGTTAAGTTTTCATCATTTAGGGTTTATCGATGCCGAGGCACCCTAGGGCCTAATCACTTGGCACTAATCACTTGGCTCTATTGCCACCTATGTTGGGTTTATCATCTAGGGTTTATCGATGCTAACGAGAATTCTAAGTTGGGCCTAATCACTTGGCTCTATTGCCACCTATGGTTTAATGCAGCAAGAATGGCGGGGCAGTTGATCCTACTTAATTAAGTACTAAGATACCCCGACCCATGCATTAGTAGCAAGTACCCCATATGTCCGATTTTTAGCAAAGTCATGCTAAAATTCACGGAAAATTTCAGCATGACCTTTGCTGAAAATAAGACATATGGAGTAGCCGAATTTTCCAGAACGGAAGTTAATCGACATCCCGGCAAACTCAAGGGCCTCTCGGGGTACCTGCAAAATCATCACGACATGATGATCGGAGACAAAACCCAGCAAACTAGCACCACAATGTGCCTCTACTTTCATATGGATGAAAAGGCCACAGACCATATGGTCCTCTGCTTTCATATGGACAAAAATCAGCTCAACTTATGTGAGCTTCCATTCCAGATCTAATAGGTCACCCAACAAAAAATCATGAATAGTTTTAGCTGAAAAAAAATCATGGATTGCTGTTAACTAAAAATTAGTGAAAGAAACTGTTGCTGATCATGGATTACTATTAATTAAAAATAGAGCATCTGGCTTGTCTTATCATGTTCACTAAGTCCACAAAAATGAATAGGTTCAGTAAACTTGAAGTACTCAACACTAAACATGGTTCAGAGCTCACTACACTACACTACATCGTGCAATGGTTCAGACCTCACTACACTAGAACAAGCTCACTACACTACACTACACTACACTACACATGCTTAAACTCTGAACATAAACAAACACCAGCAATGCAATATGTAAACTACCTCTGTTTCTAGGCAACAAGATTTATCATCAATGCTTTTGAGTTTATTAAGTACCTTCAGTTCTGAGTTTTAAATGTCAAAAGAGCTTCACAGAATCTTGAATCCTCCAAATCACTCTTAACAGTTCTGCATTGCACAAAGGCAGCAATGAGCCAATGATATCAGTAGCAATAATAGGTGCTTACATTCTCATAACGTCAGTATTAGTTAACCAAAATTCAACCTATAGAGTTCTAGTACAGTGAGTAACTCCCAATTCTTTTAATAGAAGCACAATTAACAACACAACTAGGGAGTCTAGGACAATGCCACCAGATAGAATTTGAAGGAAAAACGTTCTTCCAGAACCTTCAAGCCACAATCATACATAGAGTGGCTGATCATATAAGCTATATTTAAATAAACATCAACTAAACTTGATGACAAGAAAAACTACAATCACATTGATACAAACTAGAGCATATAGCAATAGTAAATTGCTGCTCCATATAGCAATAGTAATGCACCTAATCAACATTGTAGAGCATCCTGTTACAAACTTGTTCTGATCCTGCAAATTAATGAGGAGGAAGAATGTGACGCCCCAAGACCGGAGCTTCAGATGCCTTCCGTGGTTTCCGGGTTTCGTTGTGTGTTTTGTTTCGTCTGTTGCATTCATTTTTGCATCATGTGCATTGTCATTTTCATGCATGTTGTTTTGTTGCATGCTCCATGTGTGGTTCTTGCACCTTCACTCCTCCTTCCCTCCCCTTTCTTTCATTTCTGCAAGTGCCATTTTTCCCTTCTCTTTTGATGTTCATCTCTTCCCCAATATTCTAACACCATCTACCTAGCCTCTCTGTCAAATTTCATCTCGTTTGAAATTGTTTTGGTTAGGTTAAAAAATGGTTCAAGTTTGAATTAAATTCAAACTTGAATTATTTTTACTTCCTTTAAAAATCTCCAAACCAATTTTGTTAAATAGGGCATGAATTCAGGGTCATGAGGATATATTTATATTTCTCATGCACCTCTCCTTTTCCCCCTGTGCTTTTCTCTTTATTTTCTCCTTGTAGAAAATTAGAGAAAAGATAACTGTAACTTTAGGCCAGCCGCAGCCCACTTGGGCCTCCCTCCAAACCGGCCCACCTAGGCCATCCTCTACCACCAGCCCAGCTGCCAGGCATCTCACCACCCCCTCTCTTCTGGGCCGGCCTCTAAGGCCCAGCCGCGCCGCGCGATAACCCTAGCCCGCACCTGGCTCTCCTCCTAGCGCCGCCACCAGAGAGCCTCGTTCGCAACCTCCCTCTCTCCCACGATCCCACTCCTCCTCGTTTCCTCGCACCGCCAGGGAACCGATAACCCGATCCATCGCTCCCACGAACCCATCTCCTTCCCTCCAGCGCCGCGCTGCCCGATCCCATCCTTCTCTCTCACTCCCTCCTGCCGCGATCTCCGCCTCCCTCCGCAGCGCCCCCATCTCGCTCGCGGGCCCTCTACTCTCCTGCACCATCCCCGACGCCGGCAAGCCCGCTGCCAACCGAGCTCGAAGCTCCGCCGCTGCACCTCGTCGCCGGAGTCCCGTTTCTCTGCCTCCCCTACTTCGCCGAGTGCCATCCCCCGCTGCAGTCGTCGTCTCGATCCAGCGGGATCAAGCATGATGACAAGGACTGGCGCCTCCCCTGCGTTTACTCCGCCCTCCAGGAGCCCGCGACCCGTGCGCCTCCTCCATGTTCTTCCTCCTTGCCGCCATGGGCGCGAGGGTCGAGCTCGCCCGCCCCACCGCGTCACCACGGGCGCACCAAGGGCGCCTCCCATGGCCGCCGTTGCCCGCTGCTGCCCTCCACCTTCTCCTGTGCGTTGCCGCCATCCAAGACCAGCAGGACGCCGCTGTAGCGCCGACCAGCGCCAGCCTCCTTCCTCCTGCCCGTGCCTTTCCTTTCGCCCATGCCTTTGTCGTGCGAGAATGTGAGGAGGACGACCGGTGCCAAGTCCTGCTCGAGCACCTGCCTGCGTTGCTGCGTCGGTGCACCGTGTCGCCTCTCGTTGCCTGCCAAGAACGCCTCCACCGGAGACCGCCAAGACAGTCCAGGATTCGCCAAGTACCACGCCGTCGGTGTCCCTCCAAGTGTGATGTTGGAACATGCATGACTACGCGGATTCGCCAAGTACCACGACGCTCGAAGACCTCGGATTCACCAAGTTCCCACGATGACGAGTGTGACCCTTCGGATGCGCCAGGTTCGTCTACACGAAAATGCCAAGTACCACTCATGTTGGCAAGAACCATAAGTCGGACCCCGAACGATCGACGTCTCGTGGACCGTGTACAACTACCGTCGCTCCGAAGACGTTGGAGTCATCAAGTACCTCTCCGAACGAACGTGAACGACTACTTCCACTACCGCCGTCGCGAGAACGCCTACTTCCCTCTACGAACTTGATCCGTCCCGTTTGCACGCTCCGAAGGTATAACCCCGAGATGACGCCCGTGGACCGAATGCTTGTGTTGTATGAGATGCATGGTTGGTTGTTGTTTTCGCTCGTGAACCTTAGTTGTTCCTCCTTGTTGCTATGCCGTCGACACGTGGGAACCCGGTAACCGGGAGCACCCCACCGTTCTTCGCATGACACGCTCCCGTCACACTTGTTCTTTTCCACCAGCATCTCAAGCGAGTTTCCGGAACGGGAACATTGTCGTGGTACCGTTTCCGTTATCGTCCCCGTGGCATCCTTTCTTTCCGCCACGATGACAGATGCTTCTTAATATGCTCTTATCAACTTATTCATAATTATTGCATAAAACTTGCATGTCATCCGCATCATGATAACAACTTCAAGAATGTTTAAAATTGTTGTTGCATCAAATTGCTAATGCATATGGGGATTTACCGGATTTGTTGTTTGTTATATCCGGCTCCATTTAAATTGTTTAAATGGTATAGTTTTGTTATGCTTCACCTCTTGCCATGTTAACCAATATTTAATATTGTGGAGTTCATAAACGAGAGAGAACTAAATAAGTCATGTGGTGTTTTCTTCAATATGCAACTCCGTTGCATATTGAGCTCCATTTAATTTGTAGGTTTGTTTGTGCATTTTTCCATGCCATGCCTCATTAAACCGGACATGCATCATACTTGTTTGTGCATCATGCCTTGTTTATGTGGTGGTTGTTTACTATGTTGTTTGCTTCTTTCCGGTGTTGCTTCTTCGGGTTGTTTCCGGTAACGTCGTGTTGTGAGGATTCGTTCGACTACGTCCGTTTGTCTTCTTCATGGACTCGTTCTTCTTCCTTGCGGGATTTCAGGCAAGATGACCATACCCTCGAAATCACTTCTATCTTTGCTTGCTAGTTGCTCGCTCTTTTGCTATGCCTATGCTGCGATACCTACCACTTGCTTATCATGCCTCCCATATTGTTGAACCAAGCCTCTAACCCACCTTGTCCTAGCAAACCATTGATTGGCTATGTTACCGCTTTGCTCAGCCCCTCTTATAGCGTTGTTAGTTGCAGGTGAAGATTGAAGTTTGTTCCTTGTTGGAACATGGAGATGTTGTTCCTTGTTGGAACATGTTTACTTGTTGGGATATCACAATATATCTTATTTAATTAATGCATCTATATACTTGGTAAAGGGTGGAAGGCTCGGCCTTATGCCTGGTGTTTTGTTCCACTCTTGCCGCCCTAGTTTCCGTCATATCGGTGTTATGTTCCCGGATTTTGCGTTCCTTACGCGGTTGGGCTATTATGGGAACCCCTTGACAGTTCGCCTTGAGTAAAACTCCTCCATTAATGACCAACATTGGTTTTACCATTTGCCACCTAGCCTTTTCTTTTCCCTTGGGAGTCGCGCTCCTGAGGGTCATCATTATTTTACCCCCCGGGCCAGTGCTACTCTGAGTGTTGGTCCAACCTGTCAGCTGCCGGTGACCACCAGGGGCAACTCTGGGCTGGCCTACCCGTACCTAGGACAATCTAAGTGTGCCCCGAGAAAGAGATATGTGCAGCTCCTATCGGGATTTGTCGGCACATTCGGGCGATGTTGCTGGTTTAGTTTTACCCTGTCGAAATGTCTTGTAGAACCGGGATACCGAGTCTGATCGGAATGTCTCGGGAGGAGGTCTATTCCTTCGTTGACCGTGAGAGCTTGTGATGGGCTAAGTTGGGACACCCCTGCAGGGATTTGAACTTTCGAAAGCCGTGCCCGCGGTTATGGGCAGATGGGAATTTGTTAACGTCCGGTTGTAGAAAACCTGAAGTTGACCTTATTTAAAATGTATCAACCGCGTGTGTAACCGTGATGGTCTCTTTCCGGCGGAGTCCGGGAAGTGAACACGGTGTTGGAGTTATGCTTGACGTAGGTTGTTTTAGGATCACTTCTTGATCATACTTTTATCGACCGTGCTATGCCGTCTCTTCTCGCTCTCATTTGCGTATGTTAGCCACCATATATGCTAGTCGCTTGCTGTAGCTCCACCTCATACCTTTACCTTACCCATAAGCTTAAATAGTCTTGATCACGAGGGTGCGAGATTGCTGAGTCCCCGTGGCTCACAGATACTTCCAAAACCAGCTTGCAGGTGCCGATGAGACCGTGCAGGTGACGCAACCAAGCTCAGGAGGAGCTCGATGAAGATCTTGTCCTTTGTGTTGTTTCGTTCTAGTTGATCAGTAGTGGAGCCCAGTTGGGGTCGATCGGGGACCGTCTCGCATTTGGGGTTTCTTCTTTTATTTTGGCTCCGTAGTCGGGCCCTGCTTGTATTTGGATGATGTAATGCTTTATTCATGTAATTGTGTGAAGTGGCGATTGTAAGCCAACTATGTATCTTTTCCCTTATGTATTACATGGGTTGTGTGAAGATTACCTCACTTGCGACATTGCTTTCAATGCGGTTATGCCTCTAAGTCGTGCTTCGACAAGTGGGAGATATAGCCGCATCGAGGGCGTTACAAAGAACTAGGGAGGGAGGGAATGGTAATGGTTCAGAGAAGAACAATAGTAATGCTCCATATAGCAATAGTAATGCTCCATATGTTCTGATCCATATAGCAAGAAGAACTAGGGAGGGAGGGAATGGGGAGGAAGGGTGGAGAGGGAGGAAGGAGGAGAGGTACCTGGGCGGGCGTGGCCAGTCGCCGGAGGGGTCGGGGTCGGCGGCGTCGTCGAAGGGGTGGCTCGAGGGCGTCCGAGCTCGTCCGGGTCCTCGTAGTCGAAGAGGAAGACGACGACGGTCCTCCTGGGCGCCTCGGTTGGTCGTGGGGAGGCCGGCGGCCACGTGCTTCGCGGGTCGGGGGGCGCGGGGGCGGCGGCGTGGGGGAGCTGGAGCGGGTGTGGCGAGGGATGGAAGGGGATCTGGCGAGGGAGAGGGAAGGAGGTATCGAGCGAAGGGCCGGGTATCCAGCTATAGAGGGGGTAATGTTAGTAATGGCGCACCGTCGAGGGGTGCGCCATAAAAACACTCATAGCAATGGTGCACCATTCTCTGGTGCGCCATTAGTAACTTTTTTTTTCTGATAGCAATGGCGCACCCTCCTCTGGTGCGCCATTAGTAACTTCTTTTTTTCATTATTTCTTGTTGCATCTAATAATTTGTTTTTTTATCAAATTTGTTATTTTCATGAGGACTAGAACAAAATATATCATCAAATATCATCAAATTTGTTTTTTTAATATCATCAAATTTGTTTTCTATTTTTAAGTGAAAATATCATCAAATTTGTTATTTGAAAATATCATCAAATTTGTTATTTGAAAATATTATCAAAAAGCGGGGGAGGGTGCGGGGTGTCAGCGGCCACGGTGGAGCGGGCCAGGGGAGGGTGCAGGGGGTCGGCGGCGGTGGTGGAGCGGGGGAGGGTGCGGGGGGTCGGGGGGTCGTCGGCGACGGCGTGGGTCGGGGCAGCAGGGAGAATTAGCTAGGGGGCGAGGGAGAGGAATGAAGGGGATCTGGCGAGAGGGAGGGAATTAACTAGGGGGAATCTTACTAATGGCGCACCAGCGGTCGGTGCGCCATTAGTAATCTTTTTTTTACATAGCAATGGCGCACCAGGCAGAGGTGCGCCATTAGTAATTTTTTATATATATAGCAATGGCGCACCAGCCAGAGGTGCGCCATAAGTAATTTTTTTTGTTGCATGTAATAATTTTTTAGAAAATGAATATGAATATGAAACAGTAATATTTTTTTATAAAAACAGTAATAATTGTTGTTTAACAACAATTGTAGTCTACACTTTTTTATTATTATTATTTTTAAATGAAGAGGGGGGAGGAGGCGCGGGTGGGATCGAGATCGAGATGGAGGGGGAATCGAGATCGAGATGGAGGGGGATCAAGATCGAGTGTCCTCATGAATATTCAATATTTTATCATATTGAATATGAAAAAATATCATCAAATTTGAAAAAATATTCATGAATTCAAAAAGTGCCCATGAAATTTAAAAATATTCATGATATCAAAAAGTGCCCATGATATTTAAAAATATTCATGATATCAAAATATATACTAATGGCGCACTTCTACAGGGTGCGCCATTAGTAGTTTAAATTAGTAATGGCACACTGTGAGGCGGTGCGCCATTAGTAGTTTTGCAAAAAAAAAAGAATTAAAAAAAATCAGTACTGGCGCACTCCATGTCTGGTGCGCCATTACTAGTTAGAACTAGTAATGGCGCACCAGAGGTAGGATGCGCCATTAGTATGTATGTAAAAATGAAAAAAAAAATATCACTAGTGGCGCACCAGTTTTCTGTTGCGCCATTAGTGTCTTCCACACTAATGGCGCATCACCAACTGGTGCGCCATTAGTATATAGTAGTGGCGCACTACTTCCCTGGTGCGCCATTAGTGTCAATCCTATCTATAGCCCTTTTCCTAATAGTGTAGGTTAGGCTAGGTCGCGTCGCGCCCCCCAACCCCATTCGCCGCAGCCGCCCGGCCCACCCCACCCCACCGGCAGCTGCACCTTGTTCCGCCGCTATGACGAGGAAGCCGGAGCCCGGAGGTGAAGACTTCGGCGGGGCTACTCGCAGTCCATCGACGGCTGACAACGAACGCCGACGCGACGAGGCCGGCCCACGACCACAACCACGACCGGCGTCCTACTCCTTTCTACGGTCTGCATCTCCGATGCGATGCCAACCACCGCCTCGTCAACGAATGTAAATGCTCCCTCCCTCCCTCCCTCCTCTACTCCTCTCCTCTATATAGTGTCATAATTTTTATCAATAAAAAATAATTAAAAAAAGTTCCTAATGGCGCACCGGGAGGGGGTGCGCCATTGTTATCAATAAAAAAGTTACTTATGGCGCACCCCACGCTGGTGCGCCATTGCTATGGATGTACTTATGGCGCACCCCCGGGAGGTGCGCCATTGCTATCCCTTTGCCCCCTGCCTCCATCCCTTTCCCCCTCGCCTCCCGCGCCGATCAAATCCCTAGCCCCCGAGCATCCACCGCCGCCGCCCTTTCCCCCTCGCCGCCGATGACCCCTTTCCAGCGCGCCCCGCCCCCACCTACAGCGCTCCTCCACCATCACCGCCGCAGCTCTTCCACCCCTCACCACCGCAAGCCACCGCCACCCCCAAGCATCCACCGCCGCCGCCGCTACCAAGCATCCACCACCACCGCTGCCCCCAACCAACCATCCACAGGTGCCCCCCCTCCCCCCACCTCCCAACCATCCACCACCCTCCATTGGACCGCAAGCCACTGTCGTCGTCGCCCTGAAGCAGCAGATCGAGCGGAGACAAGACGCTGTCTCAAAGTAAGTTGCTCTCTCTTCATGCAATTATCTTGATGTTGCAGCTGCTATCCTACAATTATCTTGTGGTGATGGTTTTGATCAAAATAGAGGTGCTAGCAAAGTTTCAGAATTTTTGGAATTGTAGGAAATGAAGTTTCTTCACAAGCGGCAAATGTTGAAAATTTAGAACTTGTGATCAGGAGATGTTTGGGAAAAAGGAGTGTAGGTACTGTTCTTGTGTTGGGATAATTTTGTAGATTTTTAGGAGATAGGGGAAATAGGGTTGTAGTTGTAAACTGAAAATGGATCAGAATGGAAAAGTGGGTGTTTCTCTCAAAAATTTCAAAAGAGTAGGATGGGTCTTTGTTCAAAAATGATTTATAGGAATTATAGGGTCTCCCAAAAATTTTGTGGCAATTTTAAAAAAATTATTTGAATTAGTTTTAGTGCAACAGAGGCAACTCAGATTTTGAAAATTGCATTAAAGGAATTTGTTTTTGGGGTAAATTCTATTATGAAATAATTCCTACTGTTATTTAAAATATAAATGAAATGATTTAAGAAAACTACCAAAGTCCACAATATTATCTCCAAAATTTCTGAATAGAATGGAAGGAAGAATTTCTACTAAGTGATTTCAATATATGAAGTTTCAGAATAATATATAGGATTGTTGGTTTTTAACCTTGGTTGCCATTGTTTCTATTTGTAACGGTCTGAAGAATGACTCATGTTGTTTGTGCTATCGGCTACCTAACAATCTCTAAGTGAAAGCAACTAGCTGGAGTAGATTTGTGCACACAATACTCCTTCCAAGACAATTTGCTTCCAAGGAGTAGTTTCAGTTTGCTTGCAAGGAGTAGTTTCAGTAAAGTTTCAGCATGGTTTCAGTATAGTTTCAGTAGCTGATTTGCTATTCACTTTGTGCTATTAGTTTGCTTCCATCTTTGTGCCCACTCTGAAGATTATTCGTATATGCTTGGAACTAAACAGAATTATACAATGAACTTCATCAGGCTGATCTGAGTTGGACCATCCTCTGCAGCCAACTTCTCTTCGGCAAGAGGAAGAAAGGAGAATCAGGGTACGGTTTCACCCCTAGAAGATATATTGATGTACCCCGAGTGAAGGGAATGACTTTGTTGGGTTTTGTCTCCGACCATCGTGTCGTGATGATTTTGCAGGTACCCCGAGAGGCCCTTGAGTTTGCCGGAATGTCGATTAACTTCCGTTCTGGCAAATTCGGGTACTCCATATGTCCTATTTTCAGCAAAGGTCATGCTGAAATTTTTCGTGAATTTTAGCATGACTTTGCTAAAAATAGGACATATGGGGTACTTGCGGCAAATGCATGGGCCGGGGTATCTTAGTACTTAATTAAGTAGGATCAACTGCCTCTTGTGTTATACATATAGAAGTGTGATATCAACTCATAGTTATTACTAATGTCAGTTGCTCGTCATCGATAAACCCTAATCTGGTAGGATGACCTACTAAAAAAGCCCATACCACATATTCTATTTGGATGGCCCTGCTAACCCTTAACCATAAATACTTGAGATGGATGTAGCAGGCTTAAAGAAAGAAATGTTTTGAGGCCAACTCCACTGGGCCTGGATGAAAATGCACAAGTGTGCACGACTAGCAATATTCTATTGTAAAGCTAAACAGGAAAGATGAACCACTCATCCTAACCATTTGCTCTCAAAATTACCACTTCACTTCTTACTACTGAAAATCTTAGACCATCTCCATTCACCAATTGCTCAAACCAGTTCGAAGGGCGTGTTTTCATCACACTGTGGATTATCTTATTGGACCCAACAAAGATGATGTAGTTTTGAAATATGAACGTAGGAAATGTCATCATCAGACGACGAAAGTCTTCCGGGGGAGTGCAGCTGGTGCCACGACGATCGAGGTCTGTGCGACATGCCTCACCTGGACGGTGATCGGCGCTTCAGCATTAAGCTCGAGGAGACCTTCGATGTTGAAATGGTACGCAACGACGACAAGTGTTTTTTCGTAATTAAGCATGACTACAACTATTTCAACGTGTAATTTTCATCTTTTACAATTCGAGTAGCTTATCCCATGCCATGCAAGGCGCTATGTCTTAGAGAGGATGGGTTTTGAAGACCATGAAAGTTCTGAAACAAAGAAAATTCACCTAAGGACTCATCATGATGTGGATTTTGAAGTAAAGCTGTACAATTCTGAGAGCATAACCCATTTTGGTTGCAAAAAATGGGAAGCACTTTGCAAGATGTATGGTTTTGATGAGGGTATGCTTGTCACCATGGATCTCGGTGATCCTGAAATCAAGCAAGACAATATGGACATTTGGGTCCTTGTTGATACGCCTCCAATTCTACCGCTATGTGAGTTTCTCAAACATACTTATTAGCTAATTTATATTGTTTATTTAAAAATAGTTGACAGCTTATTTCCATTAACAGCTTATTTTCATTCTTCAAAGAATGTGCGGGAGATGGTAGACAAAACCCACTACACCGATGGCTCCGAATTAACTTACAAGGAGAAAAATCATCTGATCGAATTTTGTACTGACATTGAGAATTACAATATCTACAATCAAACTCCTCAACATTATGGTCAATACGTGCCACTAGTGCATCTGTTCAACTATGGTAACTACCATGGAGATACCCTGGTAAGATTTTTTACTATTACGACATCCGTGCATCTTTTGCATACTTCTAAAACTAGTACATCATTGCTAACTGTGAAGTTATTACTATGTTTTTCAACAGATAATCCCAGAGAATTGTGTGCCTCATTTGATGTATCAGAAAGGTAGCCTTAATGTTTTGAACATACAGCCAGGTCATCCTACGAATCTCAACTGTCCATACCAGATTTCTAAAAAAAGTGGAGACATGCAAATCAAAGGATGGAAAAAATGTATGGACAGTCGTAAGGAGGTTCTTGGAAGCAAAAGGAAGTGAAGCGTAAGAATTGGAGACAGGATGATCTCCATTCTCCATAATGGAGAGTCAGGGTCTATATTGTTTTATGCTATTTTACCTTAAATAGGGTTGTCGGTGTCAAAACCGGCGGATCTCGGGTAGGGGGTCCCGAACTGTGCGTCTAGGCCGGATGGTAGCAGGAGGCAGGGGACACGATTTTTTACCCAGGTTCGGGCCCTCTTGATGGAGGTAAAATCCTACGTCCTGCTTGATTCATATTGATGATATGGGTAGTACAAGAGTAGATCTACCACGAGATCAGAGAGGCTAAACCCTAGAAGCTAGCCTATGGTATGATTGTATGTTATGGTTGTTGTCCTATGGACTAAAACCCTTCGGTTTATATAGACTCCGGAGAGGGTTAGGGTTACACAAGGTCGGTTACAAAGGAGGAGATATCCATATCTGTATTGCCTAGCTTGCCTTCCATGCCAAGTAGAGTCCCATCCGGACACGAGACGAAGTCTTCAATCTTGTATCTTCATAGTCTAACAGTCCGGCCAATGGAGATAGTCCGGCCGTCCGGAGACCCCCTAATGCAGGACTCCCTCAGTAGCCCCTGAACCAAGCTTCAATGACGATGAGTCCGGCATGCGGTATTGTCTTCGGCATTGCAAGGCGGGTTCCTTCTCCGAATACATCACAGAAGAACTTGAAAACGAGGATAGTGTCCGACCCTGCAAAATAAGTTCCACGTACCACCGTAGAGAGAATAATATTTTCGCAAATCTAATTTGCTGGCTTGTTTTGGCAGCACGACATTATGTCATGGCCCGGTGATTATTCGAACCGTTTCTTTTAACTAGCTCCACACATAACGCGAGGCGGTTTCTTGACACGTCTTGCCGAAGCGGAGATCATGTTCCCTCAATTACGGGATTCTCATTAATGCGGTCGTGGGTAACCCAACCGTGTCTAGGACTCCTAGATTATAGGCAAGTCCTAAACGGCTACGGAAAGGACGCTTGATATTCACCCTCTTTATAAAGGGACAAGGTTTTCGCTTTTTCCCTCTCGTGCTCAATCAAACCCTTCCCCCGCCTCGAGTTCTAAAACCCAAAGCCTAGGTTAGGTGCTCCGGATCTTCAATCATGTCCGGATCCAGCCTTCAAGGCCAATGGATGCCCTCCTCCGTTACGGAAGAGGACATTAAGAAGTTGAGGGAGGCCAGATACCTGACCGCCGAGGTTTCGCATCGGCTGCCTGCTCGAGGGCAGATCGTCCCTACTCCCGAACCCAACAAGAACGTCGTGTTCGTCTCCCACTTCCTCCGAGGTCTAGGCCTCACTCTAGATCCCTTCGTCAGGGGTTTGATGTTCTATTACGGGCTAGATTTCCACGATCTAGCTCCGGACTCCTTTCTCCACATCTCGACATTTATTGTCATGTGTGAGGCCTTCCTCCGTGTTACCCCTCACTTCGGCCTGTGGCTCAAGACCTTTGAAGTAAAGCCAAAGATGATCGAGGGGCAACATGCAGCGTGCAGAGGTGCATCAATAGGCAAGATGGCAGGAGCCCCATGGCCGAAAGGTTCCTTTTTAGAGGTGTCCAAATTATGGCAACGGGAGTGGCTTTACGTCACGGCTCCCATAAGTGCCAAGTGGGCGGCTGCTCCCGCTTTCCGCTCGGGCCCCCCACCACGATCGATGTCATGGATTAGCAAAGGTCTTTGCTGGGGTCCAGCTAAGGACGTGCCTATACTGCAAAGCCGCATCCGAGATCTCTTCGAGGGAGATTTTAATTTGGTTGTGGTAATACAAGTTATGCTGGTCCGCCAAGTCCAGCCTTGCAAACGCCGGCCCCTTCGCTTGTGGGAGTTCAACCTAGAGGACCGCGTGCCATTCAAAGTTTCCTCGGCCTGACGCACGAGGAGATGTACAAGTCATTCTTCGGACCTCAAGTAGAGTGTCCGGATATTACCGAGGACGTGGGCCTGAGCAGTAACCGCGCCGCCGAACATGTAAGAAATTCCTTGGCCGAACACACCGTCTTTTATTCGTCATGACGTTATTTCTGAGAGTTTGCTTTTTGACCAGGACTGGCTAACAAAGGTGAAGATGATTCGGTGTTTGGCCCCCCTCCCTGAGGGTTTGGAAAATCCGGTATTGGAAAAGATGCTCGAGGTCGCACCTTGCCCGGAGCCCTCGAAGGAAGATACGGGGGGGGGGGGGGATAATACAAGCGGACGCGGGCCCCCGTCGCTGCCAGTTCCAACCGAGGGAATGAGCGTCTCCATGAAGGAGGATAACCGGGGGAGGAAAAGGACTGCTTACAAGGATTCGGAAGACGAAGCCTCCAAACGGGAGAAGAAGTCTCCCACAGAGGGTCCTGCCTCAGGGGGTGCTTGTGCCGCACAAAGTCCGCGGGGGGATCAGCCCTCCATCGAGTCGTAAGTGATCCAAAATACATTAATAGTAAAGGTATGTTATCTTTGTTCTGAGAAAATAACCACCGCATATATCTTGCAGTTCGGGCCTTAGCCCCTCTCAGTTGAGCTCATCTTCGAGGGATCTTCTTCCAGAGATGATGGAGAGCGAAACGCCTCCCCCGGACTCCTCAGCTCAAGAAGCGGGCGACCCCGAAGTGTCGTCACAGAGGGCCTCTCTGGATCCGGTGAGGCCAGAAGATAATCCCATAGACCCCCGAAGCACCCAGCGTCCGGCTCCCGAAGAGAGCAGACTAAAGAGTCCGGCACCGTCTGGTGTGCGGTCGGACGTTCTGAGGGAGTTGGTGGGGCGAGCGGCCATCTCAGAAGAACACCGTACGCTGATGGGTACGGTGATGGAGAGAATTTTGTCCGTCAAAAGCGGATTACATGAAGCCTTTATGAGTCTACTGACAGGCTTTGAGGTACGTGAGATAATATGTGATAGTACTGCACATGTTAGGTGCGCCCTGTGTAGATAGTAGCCCCTGAGACTCTGGTTGCCGTCGAGAACGGCGGCGAACAGAGGATCATATTCCCAGGCAATAACCAGACTGCCCCTATGTGTAGGTGGTGGAAGCTCCGGTGGCTAGCCGGACTAGTGGGTTTGCCAAATTAAAATGGCAACTGGATGTGGCAGACGCCGACATCGAGCTTGTTAACAAGAGGCTTGACGAGGCACAGGGTAAGTGTTATTATCTGGTGAACGCCACATAGTAAGAGCAGCATGACGCCAGTATCTTTAATATGTTGTGACTGCAGATGACCTTATGAAGGAAATATGCCCTAGAGGCAATAATAAAGTTATTATTTATTTCCATATATCATGATAAATGTTTATTATTCATGCTAGAATTGTATTAACCGGAAACATAATACATGTGTGAATACATAGACAAACAGAGTGTCACTAATGTGCCTCTACTTGACTAGCTCGTTGATCAAAGATGGTTATGTTTCCTAACCATAGACATGAGTTGTCATTTGATTAATGGGATCACATCATTAGGAGAATGATGTGATTGACTTGACCCATTCCGTTAGAATAGCACTTGATCGTTTAGTTTGTTGCTATTGCTTTCTTCATGACTTATACATGTTCCTATGACTATGATATTATGCAACTCCCGTTTACCGGAGGAACACTTTGTGTGCCACCAAACGTCACAACGTAACTGGGTGATTATAAAGGTGCTCTACAGGTGTCTCCGAAGGTACTTGTTGGGTTGGCGTATTTCGAGATTAGGACTGATTGTCGGAGATGTATCTCTGGGCCCTCTCGGTAATGCACATCACTTAAGCCTTGCAAGCATTGCAACTAATAAGTTAGTTGCAGGATGATGTATTACGAAATGAGTAAAGAGACTTGTCGGTAACGAGATTGAACTAGGTATTGAGATACCGACGATCGAATCTCGGGCAAGTAACATACCGATGACAAAGGGAACAACGTATGTTGTTATGTGGTCTGACCGATAAAGATCTTCGTAAAATATGTAGGAGCCAATATGAGCATCCAGGTTCCGCTATTGGTTATTGACCGGAGACGTGTCTCGATCATGTCTACATAGTTCTCGAACCCGTAGGGTCCGCACGCTTAAGGTTTCGATGACAGTTATATTATGAGTTTATATATTTTGATGTACCAAAGGTTGTTCGGAGTCCCGGATGTGATCACGGACTTGATGAGGGGTCTCAAAATGGTCGAGACATAAAGATCGATATATTGGACGACTATATTTGGACACCGGAACGGTTCCGGGTGAGATTGGGACAATACCGGATCACCGGGAGGTTATCGGAACCCCCCGGGAGGTATATGGGCCTTATTGGGCCTTAGTGGAAAGGAGGGGAAAGGAGCAAGGGAGGGCCCCCCCCAAGCCCAATCCGAATTGGGAAGGGGGCCGGCCCCCCTTTCCTTCCTCCCTCCTTCCTCTTCCTTCCCTCTCCTACTCCTAATAGGAAAAAGGGGAGTCCTACTCCCTGTGGGAGTTGGACTCCCCCCTAGGGTGCGCCACCCTCCTTGGCCGGCCCCCTCCTCCACTCCTTTATATACGGGGGCAGGGGGCACCCCATAGACACAACAATTGATCATTGATCTCTTAGCCGTGTGTGGTGCCCCCCTCCACTATAATCCTCGATAATATTGTAGCGGTGCTGAGGCGAAGCCCTGCGACGGTAAAACATCAAGATCGTCACCACGCCGTCGTGCTGACGAAACTCATCCCCGACACTTTGCTGGATCGGAGTCCGGGGATCGTCATCGAGCTGAACGTGTGCTAGAACTCGGAGGTGCCGTAGTATCGGTGCTTGATCGGTCGGGCCGTGAAGACATACGACTACATCAACCGCGTTGTGCTAACGCTTCCGCTTTCGGTCTATGAGGGTACGTAGACAACACTCTCCCCTCTCGTTGCTATACATCACCATGATCTTGCGTGTGCATAGGAAATTTTTTGAAATTACTATGTTCCCCAATAGTGGCATCCGAGCCTAGGTTTTATGCGTTGATGTTGTGCACGAGTAGAACACAAATGAGTTGTGGGCGATATAAGTCATACTGCTTACCAGCATGTCATACTTTGGTTCGGCGGTATTGTTGGATGAAGCGGCCCGGACCGACATTACGCGTACGCTTACGCGAGACTGGTTCTACCGACGTGCTTTGCACACAGGTGGCTGGCGGGTGTCGGTTTCTCCAACTTTAGTTGAACCAAGTGTGGCTACGCCCGGTCCTTGTGAAGGTTAAAACAACACTAACTTGACAAACTATCGTTGTGGTTTGGATGCGTAGGTAAGAACGATTCTTGCTAAGCCCGTTGCAGCCATGTAAAACTTGCAACAACAAAGTAGAGGATGTCTAACTTGTTTTTGCAAGGCATGTTGTGATGTGATATGGTCAAGACATGATGAGATATAAGTTGTTGTATGAGATGATCATGTTTTGTTGAAGTTATCGGCAACAGGCAAAAGCCTTATGGTTATCTCTCTATTGCATAAGATGCAAGCGCCAAATAATTGCTTTACTTTATCGCTATGCGATAGCAATAGTTGCAAGAGTAGTAGTTGGCGAGACAACCATGTGACGACACATTGATATAGATCAAGATGATGGAGATCATGGTGTCATGCCGGCGACGATGGAAATCATGACGATACTTTGGAGATGGAGATCAAAGGCACAAGATGATGATGGCCATATCATGTCACATATTTTGATTGCATGTGATGTTTATCTTTTATACATCTTATTTTGCTTAGTTCGACAGTAGCTTTATAAGATGATCTCTCACTAATTATCAAGGTACAAGTGTTCTCCCTGAGTATGCACCGTTGCGAAAGTTCTTCGTGCTGAGACACCACGTGATGATCGGGTGTGATAGGCTCCACATTCAAATACAATGGGTGCAAAACAGTTGCACACGCGGAATACTCAGGTTAAACTTGACGAGCCTAGCATATAACAGATATGGCCTCGGAACACGAAGACCAAAAGGTCGAGCGTGAATCATATAGTAGATATGATCAACATAGTGATGTTCACCATTGAAACTACTCCATCTCACGTGATGATCGGACATGGTTTAGTTGATTTGGATCACGTGATCACTTAGAGGATTAGAGGGATGTCTATCTAAGTGGGAATTCTTAAGTAATATGATTAATTGAGCTTTAATTTATCATGAACTTAGTCCTAGTTGTATTAGCATATCTATGTTGTAGATCAATAGCTCGCGTTTAGCTCCCCTGTTTTATTTTGATATGTTCCTAGAGAAAACTAAGTTGAAAGATGTTAGTAGCAATGATGCGGATTGGATCCGTGATCTGAGGTTTATCCTCATTGCTGCACAGAAGAATTATGTCTTTGATGCACCGCTAGGTGACAAACCTATTGCAGGAGCATATGCAGATGTTATGAACATTTGGCTAGCTCAATATGATGACTACTTGATAGTTTAGTGCACCATGCTTAAACGGCTTATAATCGGGACTTCAAAGACGTTTAGAACGTCATGGACCATATGAGATGTTCCAGGAGTTGAAGTTAATATTTCAAGCAAATACCCGAGTTGAGAGATATGAAGTCTCCAACAAGTTCTATAGCTAAAAGATGGAGGAGAATAGCTCAAGCAGTGAGCATGTGCTCAGATTGTCTGGGTACTACAATCGCTTGAATCAAGTGGGAGTTAATCTTCCAGATAAAATAGTGATTGACAGAATTCTCTAGTCACCATCACCAAGTTAGTAGAACTTCGTGATGAACTATGATATGCAAGGGATAACGGAAACGATTCCCAAGCTCTTCGTAATGCTGAAATCGACGAAGGTAGAAATCAAGAAAAATGTCAAGTGTTGATGGTAGACAAGACCACTAGTTTCAAGAAAAGGGTAAAGGGAAGAAGGGGAACTTCAAGAAGAACGGCAAGCAAGTTGCTGCTCAAGTGAAGAAGCCCAAGTCTGGTCCTAAGCCTGAGACTAAGTGCTTCTACTGCAAAGGGACTGGTCACTGGAAGCGGAACTGCCCCAAGTATTTGGCGGATAAGAAGGATGGCAAAGTGAACAAAGGTATATTTGATATACAGATTATTGATGTGTATTTTACTAGTGTTCGTAGCAACCCCTCGGTATTTGATATTGGTTCAGTTGCTAAGAGTAGTAACTCGAAACGGGAGTTGCACAATGAACATAGACTAGTTAAGGGTGAAGTGACAATGTGTGTTGGAAGTGGTTCCAAGATTGATATGATCATCATCGCACACTCCCTATACATTTGGGATTAGTGTTGAACCTAAATAAGTGTTATTTGGTGTTTGCGTTGAGCATGAATATGATTTGATCATGTTTATTGCAATACAGTTATTCATTTAAGTAAGAGAATAAAATGTTGTTCTGTTTACATGAATAAAACCTTATATGGTTACACACCCAATGAAAATGGTTCGTTGGATCTCGATCGTAGTGATACACATATTCATAATATTGAAACCAAAAGATGCAAAGTTAATAATGATGGTGCAATTTATTTGTGGCACTGTCGTTTAGGTCCTATTGGTGTAAAGCACATGAAGAAAATCCATGCTGATGGGCTTTTGGAATCACTTGATTATGAATCAGTTGATGCTTATGAACCATGCCTCATGGGCAAGATGACTAAGACTCCGTTCTCCAGAACAATGGAGCGAGCAACAGATTTGTTGGAAATCATACATACTGATGTATGTGGTCCGATGAATATTGAGGCTCGTGGCAGGTATCATTATTTTCTGATCTTCACAGATGATTTGAGTAGATATGAGTATATCTACTTGATGAAACACAAGTCTGAAACATTTGAAAAGTTCAAAGAATTTCAGAGTGAAGTGGAGAATCATCATAACAAAAATGAAAGTTTCTACGATATGATCTCAGAAGTAAAATATTTGGGTTACGAGTTTGGCCTTCAGTTAAAAACAATGTGAAATAGTTTCACTACTCATGCCACCTGGAACACCACAGCATAATGGTGTGTCCGAACGTCATAACCGTACTTTATTAGATATGGTGCGATCTATGATGTCTCTTACCGATCTACCACTTTGGGGTTATGCATTAGATACAGCTGCATTCACGCTAAATAGGGCACCATCTAAATCCGTGGAGATGATACCGTAGGAACTGTGGTTTGGCAAGAAACCAAAGTTGTCGTTTCTTAAAGTTTGGGGTTGCGATGCTTATAAGAAAAAGTTTCATCCTGATAAGCTCAAACCCAAATCGGAGAAATGTGTCTTCATAGGATAGCCAAAGGAGACAATTGGGTACACCTTCTATCACAGATCCGAAGGCAAGACATTCGTTGCTGAGAATGGATACTTTCTAGAGAAGGAGTTTCTCTCAAAAGAAGTGAGTGGGAGGAAAGTAGAACTTGATAAGGTAATTGTACCTTCTCCCTTATTGGAAAGTAGTTCATCATAGAAATCTGTTCCTGTGACTACTACACCAATTAGTGAGGAAGCTGATGATGATGATCATGTAACTTCAGATCTTTGCCATCTGCTAGCAGATGGCAAAGAACGTCTTTGCCATCTGCTTACAAAAAACAGATGGCAAAGAAATGACAGCTGGCAAAGAAATGACAGATGGCAAAGAACCTGGTTGCCATCAGCCAGTTCTTTGCCATCTGCCAGCAGATGGCAAAGAATCTTTGCCATCCGCTGGCAGATGGCAAAGAAGTGTGTGGGGCCCAGTGGATGACGGAGCTGTAACGGCCCACTAGCCCCACCTTTTTGCCATCTGCCAGCCGACGGCAAAGATTCTTTGCCATCAGCTGGCTGATGGCAAAGAGGTGGGGCTTTGCCATCCGCTGGCTGATGGCAAAGAGGTGGGACTATCTCCTCCCCCTCTTCTTCACAAAAAAATCTCCTCCCCTCTCTCCCAGCCCAGCCCCCCCTCTCTCTCTCTCTCCCAGCCCGGCCCCACCCCTCTCTCTCTCTCCCCCCAGCCCGGCCCCACCCCTCTCTCTCCTCCCCACTCTTCCCAGCCACCACCGAACCGCACCCCCAGCCCCGTGTTCCCCGACGCCGCCCCTCCCCGCCGCCCAGCACCACCCGCCCCTCCCCGTCACCGCCCAGCACCGCCGCCGGCCCACCCCTCCCTGCCACCGAAGCCCTCCCCCGACCAGCCCCGCCACCACAGCCCGCCCCTGCGCCCGCCCCTCAACCGTTGCAGGCCGTGGCGCCGCCCCCTCCCCGGCGGCCCTTCCGGCCACCGCGGCCGTCCCCGCCACCGCAGCCCACCCCTGCGCCCGCCCCTCCACCGAGCCAGGCTGCGGCGCCGGCCCCTCCCCGCGGCCCTCCCCGCCACCGTGCCATCCACCGAGCCAGGCCCCTACGCCCGCCCCTCCACACGAAAAAGGTGCAGATGTACAACACTATGTCACGATTTACAAGTTTTTAGTACACGATGGACTCAGTTTGGGGTTCTTCATCTATTCTCAGTGAGATGTAGAGAATGCTCATGCTGATGATAGACTAGACTAACCCGTCTTTTGTTCTTGTGCTTTGTTCATCATTTAATCAAATTATCATTATTTGATTTTCTCTCTAAATCAACTCGGGAGACACAAATCGGCCTGATGTTGGTAGTATGCTATCATGAAAATCTTTACATGTCTTCGCTGAACACCTCTTTACATGTTCTCATCCATACGAGGTTTCAAACTTGGTCTCCATTTGTTACAAGTTTTGAGCATGATACTGAACCTGTATATATATATGTATTGGTGAGAAATCCACTAAGGAAATTCTACAATGATGATGTAATCCTTTCTCTGTTTTTGAGCAGAACGTGCACAGTAACTGTGATGCTAGGGTTCACATCTATACACGGACTTGCAGGTCCCCATGTCAAATTATGCAGTTAGGTTGAATTCCCATCAGAAACTGGTAGGATGGGATATAGGCCTCTGAAAAATCTTTCAGAGAAACATCTTCTGTATGTGATCGAAAGAAGTTGATGAACTGAAAGCAAGATTTATAGTGTTAAAAATCTGCTTGCTGTTTCAAAAAATAATGTTCAGACTTGCAGTCGAAGTTGCAATTGGAATTCAATCAAAATTCACAAAATTCTCTTCTTGCTACATTACAAAGTAATTGCTAGGCAGTTGCAGTGTAAGTTGGCAAGTTCTGCTGGTGTAAATCTTGGACTGTAATTTGTAGGTGTTCTTGGACTCTTTTGCACTATAATTCTTGATAATTTTTAGTGTCATTTACTTTGTCAACACAGTGTGTAGGCTCTGAATGTTTTTATGCTATTAGCCTATTAGGTGCACACATTCTTTTGTATTTTTCTGCATGCTTTCACTAATATTGAGTCTGCAGTGTAATTTTCAGCTACCTAAGGATTATAGTGTAGGTTCTATGATTTTTTGCCACTGTATTTCTTCATTCTTGACTTCAAAGTTTTTGTAATTTCCAAAGTATCCTGTTTGTTTCTAATTTAATATACTAATATTTCTCCAGATTTTATTACTATATAGTAAGTAGAAGTGTTTCTGACCTGGTGATCTTCCTGGGATTTCCCTCAATGTTTGGCTGTTTGGTGGGTCGCAAGCTGATGGGCAGTTGTTCGCCATGGTCCAGGGTATTTGTGGTTCAGGTTTAGTTGAAACCGGGTGATAGTCTAGCCCGACCCATTTTTTAGAAATAGAAAGCGTACAATCGCTGGGGTGGGTTTTTTTGGACATACAAGTGTCCTCAGTTTATTTGTCAGGAAATGTGAATGTTACCAAATTGAAAAGCAATCAAGTACTAAATAGACACTCCCTAATTTTAAGATGATTTTTAACCTAGCCTTTTCTGTTTAGTGCTGGTTTGGCTTACTTAGCTTTTATATTTGACCAATCAGGTTCACAAATAGATACCAACCTAGACACGAGCTGGATAAACCCTATCTGATTTTGTTTTCTCCACTTGAGATTTGCAGGGGAGGTTGCATTGCCCGGAGGAAAGGCAGAGGAGGGTGATGATGATGATGCAGCAACAACATTAAGGGAGGTAAAGGAGGAGATTGGGCTTGATCCAGCCTTGGTCACTCTCATTTCCTCGCTTGAGCTCTTCTTGCCCAAGGTAAGATGTCTATGAGTTCTCGCCTATACCCCTACTGAAAAAAAAATCACATTGTATAGTGGATAGACTATTTAAGTGCACACTGAAAGGCATGTATATTTGTGTTGATCGGGTGGATTTAAATGTGCAGTTGTTTCGTCGCTGCGAGGGTCTGGTGTTCGACGACCTCCCCGTGCGTTCAACGAGCTCTGCCCCGACGTTCGTGGGTGAGCACAAATGACATCTCCTCCTCCCCTAATCATTTTTTGTGTTCCGGTCTTCGTGCCGATGAAACATGCTAGCTATAGGTAGATTGAATCATCAGTATGCGTGACCACTATGCGTCTCCCATTTGAAAGGGTTACATCTATAAATATGCATGCATTTGCATATTTATAACCGTGATTCTTTCGAATTGTCCAACGTTATCCATGGACAGCCCGAGTATGTGTAGATTGGGTTCGTTTTCCCATATGCTCTGCTCCGGATCCGATGCAGAATTTCGTCAGTGCCTCCCTGTTGTTCTCCGGGTACACATCCTCTCTGCTTATTGCCGAGACGTGTATCAGGAGAACAACGGGGAGGTGCTGCCGAAATTTTGTGTCGGATCCGGAGCAGAGCATGGGAAAACAAACCCAATCTACACATACTCGGGTGGGATTAGGACCTATCTTTACCTATTAGCGTCTAGGTTGCATGGACGTAATAAAATTGAGAAACTCTATTAACTGATGAATATGGTTTGCTGAATTATGTATGTATTTCTTGTGTGTCCAGTAGCTAGGCAAGATGAGTGATCGTGCGTGGATGTACACCGGTCACCCTAGTCAGAAAGACATGACCCCTGAATGGATGACAAAAACCAAGGGGTTTATCAGAGCCGCATTTGCAAATGGACAGGAAACAACCTGGTGCCCCTGTGTCGAGTGCGACAACTATCATAAGATGTCAGAGTTTGAAATGATCAAACACCTGCATAAGTGGGGTTTTATGCCCGGTTATACGATGTGGACATTTCATGGTGAGTCTGCCCAACGTTCCAGAGCTGAGGAGGGCCGTCGTCCCACTGACGAGCATGGTACCGGGATGGAAGACATGGTGCAATACTTTGATGATGCTCGGGATTCGGACGATGAGATGGAGGAATATGCAAAGGCCTTCAATGATATGTTGGAGTCTTTGAAGCGTCCTCTCCACGAGCGCATCGAGCTTTGTCAGCTGGATGCCATCGCACAAGTAATGGCTCTGAAGGCTCAATTCAACTTGGGCAGAGAATGCTATGGCGCGATGGTGACACTATTTGGACGCTTTCTACCCAAAGGCCATATAATGCCTGCAAACATGTACCAGTCGGACAAAATCCTCCGTGTACTTAAGATGCCCTATGAGAAGATAGATGCCTGTGAGAATGGATGTGCCTTATTTAGGCTCCAGTATGCGGACTTGAACTATTGTCCCATTTGCAAGTCTTCCAGGTATGTTGAGGTAGACAATGGTATGGGTGAGAAGAGTCAGACCAAAATCCCCATTAACGTTCTTCGGTATATGCAAATCATACCAAGACTTCAACGTATGTTCATGGTCGAAGAGACGGCCAGACAGATGACATGGCACAAATTGGGCAAAAGAACCGAACGGGATGCAGATGGGAATCTGATGATGGTACACACATCGGATGGTGCTGCATGGAAACACTTCGATGCATTGCATGATGAAAAAGCGGAAGATCCAAGGAATCCTCGAGTAGCATCAGCACAGATGGGTTCAATGTGTTTGGTATGATGGCAGCCCAATACAGATGTTGGCCTGTATTTGTCATTCCACTCAATCTCCCCCCCAGACAGATTATGCAAAGAAAGAACATTTCCCTGACGTTGATAATTCCGGGGCCTAACTATCCGGGGAAGAATATGAACTGATACATTGTAGTAGCACTCTCCCGCAGGTCAAGAAGCGCCAGACCAGCTCTGATCCTGAGATACCGCCTCGTTTACGACTAGTGGAAATCAAATTCCAGGTTTGTTATACGGACTCAGTAGCCTTTCCTCCATTACATTGTGTTTGCGGCCGTCGATGATTACAATGCTAACGAGTGGTGTTGCAGGCTGCTATTGAGGCAGAGAGAGCGAAGACCTAGGCTGCTTTTGAGGAGAGGGACCGGCAGTTGGCGGAGAGGGACCGGCAGGCGGCGGAGAGGGACAGGGAGAATGAGGAGAGGACGGCTAGGCTGTTGGAGGAGGAGAGGAACCGAAATGACTCGGCTAACTGGGCCATGTACGAGCTCTTCATGGTAAGTTTCTTCTGCATATTAGCTAAATCATGAACGCAATGTTCCTTTCATTATTAACTAATATGACTGACTCGTCAGAACCAAATGTGCAGTCCATGTGCGAGAAGAACGGCCAGACCCCTCCGCCGATGCCAGTCATTGCTCCGGCGGGCACGGTGAGTTTCATTTGAATGGTCATTAGTTACTAGTCTTCACATTTGAGTTGCATCATGCTAACGATACATTGGAAATAATATTTGGTGCAGCGTAACTCCCGACAAGCATCGACCGATCCTTCTCCGTCTGCCACTAGCGCGACCGGTCCTACACCTACACCTACACCTACACCTCCATGATGACGGTAAGTTTCCTAAGTGTTTTGCTTAATAGGGTTTTGTTGTGATGCCATGTTGTATCTACACATATCGTGCATAATGTGTGTATGTTTGAAATGCATTGTATGTGTGGGATTCGACACCTAGTCGCGTGCCTTTGGTAGCCTTCCATACAAGGAAATGCCTCCTAGTGCTTCCACTGAGCCATGGTAGTTCGCTACTGCTCCGGAACACATGGATTGACCGACATGTGTCCTTCTTTGCTCCTGTGTCTGTCCCTACGGGGAAATGTCACGCGGTGTATCACCGAAGTCCTTGTAGCTTGCTACGACTTGGTTGCACTCACTGATGACCGACACGTGCATTGCTGGGTCATGTATGCCTGTCCCTGTACGTTTGTGCCACCTTGGTTCTATGACTAGTCATGTCGGCCTGGGTTCTCTGCCATATGGATACTAGCGACATAATCATATACTTAGCATTTTTTTCCTCCAAAATGACTCAATATGCTTAGCTAGCTCAAAAATGACATAATAAGCTTAATTAGCTCCAAAATGACATATTTAACCTAGGATAGCTCTAAAATGACCTATACTTAGCATTTTTCCTCCAAAATGACTTAATATGCTTAGCTAGCTAAAAAATGACATATTTAACCTAGGATAGCTCTAAAATGACCTATACTTACCATCTTTTCCTCCAAAATGACTTAATATGCTTAGCTAGCTCTAAAATAATATAATATGCTTAAGAAATGACATATTTTAGGTCCTAAATGACTTCATATGCTTAGCTTGCTCCAAAATGACATAATAACCTTACTTAGCTCCAAAATGACCTATTTAACCTAGGCTAGCTCTAAAATGACCTATACTTAGCATTTTTTCCTCCAAAATGACACAATATGCTTATCTAGCTCAAAAATTACATAATAAGCTTAATTAGCTCCAAAATGACCTATTTAACCTAGGATAGCTCTAAAATGACCTATACTTAGCATTTTTTTCTCCAAAATAACTTAATATGCTTAGCTAGCTTCAAAATGACCTATTTAACCTAGGATAGCTCTAAAATGACCTATTTTATATATATATGTTGCATCATAATAATCTTCACATTTTAGTTGCATCATAATAAACTTCTTCTTCTAGTCTTCTTCTAATAACTTTCTTCTTTCCCATTTTACAGATTTGCTTAAGATCACGGAAGCTTGGGTTGATGGAGTGCTTGTATTTAGTTTTTGTTTTGACCTTGTGAAACTTGTTACCTATGGATGAAACTGTGTAATATTGATGAAACTATGTATATGTACGGATGAAACTTGCTACTATTGGTAACATGTATTGGATATATGTGTTCATGACTATTGGTAATATGTGTTGAATATGCTATATTGGTCATATAAATATATTTGTGTTTGATATTCTGTGAAAATGAATTGATATAAGAAAAAACAAAATTAAATGGGGCAATATAGTCACTTTGCCATCTGCTGGAAGATGGCAAAGAGCTTTGCCATCAGCTGGCAGATGGCAAAGAGGCCACGTGTCATCTACACGTAAAATTTGGGCTGACCTATTTGGGCTCTTTGCCATCTGCCAGCAGATGGCAAAGCTCTTTGCCATGTGCTGGCAGACGGCAAAGCATGCAGCCTTTGCCATCTGCTGGCACACGGCAAAGCATGCAGCCTTAGCCATCCGCTGGCACACGGCAAAGAGCCTGCATACTTTGCCATCTGCTGTCGGATGGCAAAGAGCCTGCAGCCTTTGCCATCTGCTGGCTAACAGCAAAGTATGTCGTTAGCCTTCTAACGGGGCTAACCCCGTTAAGAGGCTTTGCCATCTGCCAGCTGATGGCAAAGCCACAGGCTCTTTGCCATCCGCCGACCATGCCTTTGCCATCTGCCTTTGCCGACAGGGTTTCAGACAAACTGTTTGCCATCTGCTGGCTGATGGCAAAGCCTTTGCCATCCGCCGACCATGCCTTTGCCATCTGCCATGGCAGATGGCAAAGTGCCAGATTCTAGTAGTGACTACCGAATCTCGTAGGTAAACCAGAGTGAGATCCGCACCAGAGTGGTACAGTAATCCTGTTCTGGAGGTCATGTTACTTGACCATGACGAGCCTACGAACTATGAGGAAGTGATGATGAGCCCAGATTCCGCGAAATGGCTTGAGGCCATGAAATCTGAGATGAGATCCATGTATGAGAACAAAGTATGGACTTTGATTGACTTGCCCAATGATCGGCGAGCCATTGAGATTAAATGGATCTTCAAGAGGACACTACTAGGGAAAAGGCTAGCAACAGCGCGGGTTTTAGGCCTATCAGCAGCGCGGGTGCCCGCGCTACCAATAAGGCGCTACAGCTAACTCTTAGTAGTAGCGCTGCCTATACCCGCGCTACCACTATTGACTATAGAAGCAGCGCTTTTCAGGAAAACGCTGCTATTACTTAGCTGTAGCGATTTCCCGGTCCAGCGCTACTGTTATATCTTTCACCATTTCCCCATTCCAGCTTCGATAAACTGCAATTTCCAGATACTAGGTACTACTAGATATCAATTTCATAAAGCATTATAGGTACAAGGTAGTACTCCCTCGGTTTGAAATTACTCATCGTGGTTTTAGTTCAAATTTGAACTCAAACCACGACGAGTAATTTGGAACCGAGGGAGTACTAGATAACAATTTCATATATACTCAACATGCATCCTCAAGCAGTACAAGGTGACATCGACGACAATCATCATATTTAGTTCTAGATGATATCGACGACGATCATCATATGTAGTTCTACATGATATCGACGACGATCATCATATGTAGTTCTAGATGATATAGCCACACACACATATGTAGTTCTAGATGATATCGACGATGATCATCATCCTCAAGCCTGGGCGGTGGGTGTTCCTGATAGTAATTAGGATGGCATGTCCAGCACGAAGATTCTTGCCAACGAGGAATCTCTTCCACCCAACCGAGTTCAAGTGTGTGCGACCATCTGTGCCCATGCGGTAAGTACATGTGGTGACGGAGCCCCTTGTGGTAAGGCGTAGTCCAACTGAGCCTTCTTCATCAGGCTCGATACCACAACTCACAGATAGGTTCTTTGGCAATCTCTGAATAAGAAAAACATATCAATTAATAAATAGCCTCACACATACTCTTGCAAATATATTTCTATTAAGTCTAGATTTCTACACTATCAAAAGACACAGTACTACGCATTTGTACTAATTAATCATGAATTCTATAATAAGTATATATATATGGATTATCTACACTATTAATAGTTCTTTGGATTCTACACTAATAAGCATGTGATCAGACTCTACACTAAAGTATATCATCGACTAGATTCCACAAAGCATATCATTGGACTCTACACTAAGCATGTCATCGGATTCACTAAGCATATAATCGGATAATTTGCATTTGTAAGTATAACAATAAAGCATATATATATCATCAAATTACTACATGCAGTACGTATAACATACCATTTCATGTCGATCGACCATGGTACTTGTCAGGCGGGTCACGAATGGCACCCCGACAAAGTCATCATGTGGCGGAATTATGTCCCATAGGTTGCACACCTCCTCCTCGCTCAGCCTCATTCTTTGAGCTATGATGGCTTCATGAAGTGGGTTCTCATCATCTTCATTGAGTGGGTCCTCATTATCTTCATCATCTTCCTCATCTTCATCATCTTCCACCAGGTTGATATAAATGACAACCAGCTTGGGTCTTTCTACTCTGAAGGAGAATCTGATCAACTCACCACCAGTAAGACGCATGCAAGCGAGGAAACGGGCCCATCCATCTCCTCCAATCTGCGACATATTGCGTCCTTTCTCGACCTCCATAGTCTACGGCCCCCCAGGAGCCTCAAATGTCACAGTGTCTCCTGTCAGCTTGTTGAATTTCAACCTCACATTGCATGGGACGATCTGTAAAAGAAAAGCAAAATGACACAATGCAGTAATGCCAACACTAACAATAAAATAGTTGTTACATTTCATCTAATTTCTTACCACTGCATGACGAAAACTCGGATGGAAGTAGATGCCAAACAGCTTGCCAGTTGCAAGGCTGCTGGCACACCTTGACTTGCACAGTCGACATAGTGGTGCTGGTGGTGGCGCCATTTTCCTAAAGCAATATGAGCAAAGGATTAACGATTCACTTCATAGGAAACAAGTGGCAAATTTAACTAAATTGGCACCTACATTTTGCCAAAAAATAACTTATTACAAAAAAACTAAATCGAGCATACTAAATCAACTAAATCAACTAGCATACTAAATCCACTAGCATACTAAATCAACTAAATCAAAATGTTCTAAATCAACTAAATCAACTAGCCTACTAAATAAACTAAATCAAAATGTTCTAAATCAACTAAATCAACTAGCCTACTAAATCAACTGAATCATATCAACTAAATCAAAATGTTACATATGAAACCCTACTAAATCAAAATGTATCAGGGAGGAGGGACAAGGAGGGGCGACTCGAGGAGGGAGAGGATAGTAGGATGGAGGAGGAAGGCGGAGCGAGGAGGGGCCGGCCGGCGGCGAGTGGAGGGAGGACGGATCGAGGAGGAAAGCGGAGCGAGGAGGCGAGTGGAGGGAGGACGGAGGAGGAGGCCGGTACCAAGTCCAGCGAGGAGGATGAGGCGACAGCGGCGCAGATCGGGGGAGGACCGGCGGCGCAGGGGGTGAGGAGGAGACCGTGAGTGTGTGTGAGTGTGATCTATGGATGAGGCTAGTGAGTGGGGGGAGATGGAATGGAATAGCAGTAGCGCGCTATAGGTAAACGCGCTACTGCTAAACTACCTATCAGTAGTGCCTTTCGGCCTCAACGCGCTACTGCTATGTGTCAGTATGTAAAAATAGACATAGACATAAAAAATACATTGATCATCAATGGTCTTTTTGTGTACAATCTGATTTGTCAATAGGAATCCTCGCCGGTTGGTTTAAGAACTAGCGAGGACTCCTATTGCGGCCACAGATCCTACACATAGAGTTCAATGAAGACCAAGTGCTTGTGAAAGTTGTAGAAGAAACATATTTAAGGTGGGTAAAACTCTCTTCACGGAGCGAGGTGGGACTAAATTTTTGTAGTTAATTTAGCAGTAGCGATTATTGCCTGAATGCGCTGTTGCTACATTACGTAGCAGTAGCGCTATTTATTTTAACGCACTGCTGCTATAACTGGCCTCGCGGCGGCGTCGTGGGAATTTTAGCAGTAGCGCTTCTTGGAGTGCACGCGCTACTGATAAACTTGTTTCAGCAGCGAGTTTCCATGGCCCGCGCTACTGCTACTTAGCAGCAGCGCCTGATTTTAAAGTGCGCTGCTGGTAAGATTCTGTGTATAGGCTTTTCCCTAGTAGTGGGAAGACGGACGCTGATAGTAGTGTTACTATCTACAAAGCTAGAATTGTCGCAAAAAGGTTTTCGACAAGTTCAAGGTGTTGACTACGATGAGAGTTTCTCACTCGTATCTATGCTTAAGTCTGTCCGAATCATGTTAGCAATTGCCGCATTTTATGAAATCTGGCAAATGGATAAACAAAACTGTATTCCTTAATGGATTTATTAAAGAAGAGTTGTATATGATGCAACCAGAAGGTTTTGTCAATCCTAAAGGTACTAACAAAATATGCAAGCTCCAGCGATCCATCTATGGACTGGTGCAAGCATCTCAGAGTTGGAATACACGCTTTGATAAGTTGATCAGCATATAGTTTTATACAGACTTGCGGTGAAGCCTGTATTTACAAGAAAGTGAGTGGGAGCACTACATCATTGCTGATAAGTATATGTGAATGACATATTGTTGATCGGAGATAATGTAGAATTATTCTGCAAAGCATAAAGGAGTGTTTGAAAGGAGTTTTTCAAAGAAAGACCTCGGTGAAGCTACTTACATATTGAGCATCAAGACCTGTAGAGATAGATCAAGACGCTTGATAAGTTTTTCAATGAGTACATACCTTGACAAGATTTTGAAGTAGTTCAAAATGGAACAGTCAAAGAAGGAGTTCTTGCCTGTGTTACAAAGGTGTGAAGTTGAGTAAGACTCAAAACCCGACCACGGCAGAAGATAGAGAGAGAATAAAGTATGCCATGCTGTGTACCAGACCTATTGTATACCCTGCCCTAAGTTTGGCAAGGGAGTACAATAGTGATCTAGGAGTAGATCACTGGACATTGGTCAAAATTATCCTTAGTGGAATAAGGATATGTTTCTCGATTATGGAGGTGACAAAAGTTTCATCGTAAAGGGTTACGTCGATGCAAGTTTTGACACTGATCCAGATGACTTAAGTCTCAATCTGGATACATATTGAAAGTGGGAGCAATTAGATAGAGTAGCTCCATGCAGAGCATTGTTGACATAGAAATTTGCAAAATACTTACGGATCTGAAAGTGGTAGACCCGTTGACTAAACTTCTCTCACAAGCAAAACATGATCACACCTCAGTACTCTTTGGGTGTTAATCACATAGCAATGTGAACTAGATTATTGACTCTAGTAAACCCTTTGGGTGTTGGTCACATGTCGATGTGAACTATGGGTGTTAATCACATGGTGATGTGAACTATTGATGTTAAATCACATGGCGATGTGAACTAGATTATTGACTCTAGTGCAAGTGGGAGACTGAAGGAAATATGCCCTAGAGGAAATAATAAAGTTATTATTTATTTCCTTATATCATGATAAATGTTTATTATTCATGCTAGAATTGTATTAACCGGAAACATAATACATGTGTGAATACATAGACAAACAGAGTGTCACTAGTATGCCTCTACTTGACTAGCTCGTTGATCAAAGATGGTTATGTTTCCTAACCATAGACATGAGTTGTCATTTGATTAACGGGATCACATCATTAGGAGAATGATGTGATTGACTTGACCCATTCCGTTAGCATAGCACTTGATCGTTTAGTTTGTTGCTATTGCTTTCTTCCTGACTTATACATGTTCCTATGACTATGAGATTATGCAACTCCCGTTTACCGGAGGAACACTTTGTGTGCCACCAAACGTCACAACGTAACTGGGTGATTATAAAGGTGCTCTACAGGTGTCTCCGAAGGTACTTGTTGGGTTGGCGTATTTCGAGATTAGGATTTGTCACTCCGATTGTCGAAGAGGTATCTCTGGGCCCTCTCGGTAATGCACATCACTTAAGCCTTGCAAGCATTGCAACTAATAAGTTAGTTGTAGGATGATGTATTACGGAACGAGTAAAGAGACTTGCCGGTAACGGGATTGAACTAGGTATTGAGATACCGGCGATCGAATCTCGGGCAAGTAACATACCGATGACAAAGGGAACAACGTATGTTGTTATGCGGTCTGACCGATAAAGATCTTCGTAGAATGTGTAGGAGCCAATATGAGCATCCAGGTTCCGCTATTGGTTATTGACCGGAGACGTGTCTCGATCATGTCTACATAGTTCTCGAACCCGTAGGGTCCGCACGCTTAAGGTTTCGATGACAGTTATATTATGAGTTTATATATTTTGATGTACCGAAGGTTGTTCAGAGTCCCGGATGTGATCACGGACTTGACGAGGAGTCTCCAAATGGTCGAGACATAAAGATCGATATATTGGATGACTATATTTGGACACTGGAAAGGTTCTGGGTGAGATTGGGACAATACCGGATCACCGGGAGGTTATCGGAACCCCCCGGGAGGTATATGGGCCTTATTGGGCCTTAATGGAAAGGAGGGGAAAGGAGCAAGGGAGGGGGCGCCCCCCCCCCAAACCCAATCCGAATTGGGAAGGGGGCCGGGCCCCCCTTTCCTTCCTCCCTCCTTCCTCTTCCTTCCCTCTCCTACTCCTAATAGGAAAAACGGGAGTCCTACTCCCTGTGGGAGTTGGACTCCCCCCTAGGGAGCGCCACCCTCCTTGGCCGGCCCCTCCTCCACTCATTTATATACGGGGGTAGGGGGCACCCCATAGACACAACAATTGATCATTGATCTCTTAGCCGTGTGCGGTGCCCCCCCTCCACTATAATCCTCGATAATATTGTAGCGGTGCTTAGGCGAAGCCCTGCGATAGTAAAACATCAAGATCGTCACCACACCGTCGTGCTGACGAAACTCATCCCCGACACTTTGCTAGATCGGAGTCCGGGGATCATCATCGAGCTGAACGTGTGCTAGAACTCGGAGGTGCCGTAGTTTCGGTGCTTGATCGGTCGGGCCGTGAAGACGTACGACTACATCAACCGTGTTGTGCTAACGCTTCTGCTTTCGGCCTACGAGGGTACGTAGACAACACTCTCCCCTCTCGTTGCTATACATCACCATGATCTTGCGTGTGCGTAGGAATTTTTTTGAAATTACTACGTTCCCCAACAGCTGCCACCGTGGAAACCTTGCGGGTAGAACTTACCCGAGCCAAGGAACAAGCGGGGATTAGTAATGCGGCTGCTTTGAAGGCGGCCGAAGAGTTGAAGGCCGAGAAGGCCGCACATTGCGAGAGCCAAGAGAAGATGGCCAAGATGGTCGTAGAATTAAAAGACACTGCCGACCGTTGCCGGGTCCTTGAAAAAGAAAACCGAGCGAAGGCAGCGGACCATGAGAAGGCCACGATGGCGGACAAAGACACCCGTTCTGCTATGAGAGCGAAGAAGGAGGAGCTGCAGGAAGCCGGGGATATTGCGGCTGGGAAACCCTTCATGTTACGGAGGAAGTCCGGAGATCCACGGTATGCCCCTCTAGATTGGCTGTGGAGTTCGGCAGATGCGTATATGGATTTGGCGGCGAGCGCTGCCGATGCGGCCAAGTACTTCCAAGGTCAGACAGATTGTGAAGTGGACAAGCTGTTCTGGTTGCAATTCCACGTTCCAGAGTGTCCGCTTTCATTGACTGACCAGTTAGCCGAATGGGCCGAACTGAATAGGTTGTTCGGACTCGCCATGAGGTCTATTGTGGATCAGCTATGGCCGGAAAAGCCAAAGCTGAACAACTATTTCAGCTTAGCGCAGCAGTTCCTTGGTGTGGTGCCGTGCATTAATGCGATGAAGAGGTCGGCGTGCATAGAAAGCTCGCGGATGGCCCTTGCCCGTGTTAAAGCATACTGGGCGGAGATGGACGCTACCACTATTGCGGTGCAGGGTTCGGCCATAAGCCGAGTGGCTGCCGATCATTATTTCGAGGAGGTTCTCGAGGGTGCTCGTTTGATAGAGGCCCAGTGCTTGAAGAATATTATGTTTGAGTGATATGTGTTCTCATTGTAAACATAATGCTTTTATTAATTTTTATAAGGCTATGTTTATACTTTTGCCTGAAAGTAGTATGATGCCTCCTGTGCGGCCGTTTGTGTATACATGTGTATAACCCGGAAGATTGCAGCCGTCGGCTTCAACCCCTACGCATATAATGCGGAGGTGCTCGCGAAAAACGCGTGTACACACTTAACCCAACGTCTTGGTCCTATTAAGGAGGTGATAGCATAGCGAACGAGGAAACCGGACTATAATGCTTTAACACTTTCACTTAGCCATAGGAGTTTGACAGTGGGGCTACTAGACAGCCCCTGGTGGCTCCGCACTCTCCCGATCGCGGGGTGCGTACATGCCTGGCCGGAAAATGGCCCTTCGTTAAGGCGAAGGAATTCTAACATTCCGATAGGTCATCGAGTGGTTGACTAGTCTCACGCTATATCATGACAGTCAGTTTTCGGCTTTCTCTACTGAGGTGCTCGTCCGGATAAACCAGGGCACAATCGCAGTAGTTCTCCTGGTGCTACCCTAGCCGGTAAAGCGGAACGTAAGGCACCAAAACACAGGAGCCGGTCAAACCCAACATTTGACCAAAGACAATGATTCATAGCTGATGCATATAAGGCCAAACTCACGACGTCGATCACTCCCTAAGGTATTCGGTCTTTATGGTATAAACCGGGCCTAAATAGTGCCCTTTGTAAGAAGCCCCTTGTGTCCAGGTACGTGCATTATTGTGACGTGGCCACATGCCAAGACGTCAGCATCCTTCTCAACTGTGCTAAGAATTCGGTGGATGTGTATCAACAAGAGACAGTAAAAAAGGTTTACGCAGGGTCTTAATCTAAAACGAATCCTTGGAGCTGGTCCCTGCTGCACGTCTGCGCCCGTGTCTCCATTGTGCCGTATCCTGGACGGGTGTAGCACGATGATCATTTGTAAAAGAGAGGAACTTAGGTGAAAAAGTTGTCGTGCAAAAAGATAGTTTTTAAAGAAACCGTGTGTAATTCAAGATGAGTAAAAATTGCCACTTGTCTGCGCGTGTTGAGCCCCTTGTATTTGTAATAGGGTCTGACCATTGATGCGGTATGAATTACGTATAGCTGCGCTGGACTCGTCTAACCGTGTCCGAGGTCTTGACGACCTGTTAAATGCTTTAGTTGGTGAGGCCGTTTTTAGTGTGCGGCTGCCAAGGCGGCCGCACTCTCTTCGGCGCGCAAAGATCGCTTAATTCTTCCGTTCACTGTAATGATGCCATGTGGGCCGGGCATCTTGAGTGTGAGGGAAGCGTAGTGCGGTATTGCATTAAAGCGAGCGAAAGCTTCACGTCCGAGTAGTGCTTGATAGCCACTTCGGAACGGAGCGATGTGGAAGGTTAAATATTCTCTACGGAAGTTATCGGGGAAGCCGAATATAACCTTTAGTAGCAGGGAGCCCGTGCAATGAGCCCCTGGGTCTGGGGTTACTCCTTTAAAGGTACTATTGCTATGGCAAATTTTTGTTGGGTCTATCCCCATTTCGTGGATTGTATCCTGGTATATCAGGTTTAGACTGCTACCGTCATCCATCAAGACTCGTGTGAAGTGGTATCCGTCAATTATTGGGTCTAATACCAGGGCAGCCCATCCTGCACGCCGGATACTTGCTGAGTAATCACGATGGTCGAAAGTGATCGGTTGAGACGACCAGTGGCAGGACTCCGCGCTGATAGGCCCTTGAGCATATTTTTCTGGGAGTGCCGTTTTGTTTCTTCCCTTAATCACGTGTAACACGTTTACTGTTTTGATTTCTGATGGAAATTTCTTTTGTTCCCCAGTGTCTTGCTTGAGAGGCTCATCCTCGTCTTCGCTTGGTGCATCCTCCCCCTTGTGTACGGCGTTGAGCTTGCCGGACTGCTTGAAGACCCAACATTCTCTATGAGTATGATTAGCGGGTTTACCAGGGGTGCTATGGATCTGACATATTTGGTCCAGAATTTTGTTTAGGCTGGACAGTTCGTCTCTGGCGCCTTTAGAGGGCGGCTTTTGCTGACCTGGCCGAGAGCTTTTGAATCCGGCGTTTACTGTCGTGCTCTTCGTGCTGTCTTCTTTATTCCGGCGTTTTTATTGCTGTTGCGCCGTGATTTCCCGTTTCCATCTCTAACTTCAGATGTACTGGGGTCGCTGGTGCTGCATCTGGCTAGCCAGCTGTCCTCACCCGCGCAAAAGCGGGTCATGAGGCTTGTTAATGCTGCCATTGTTCTCGGCTTTTCTTGGCCGAGGTGTCTGGCGAGCCATTCGTCACGGACGCTATGCTTAAAAGCTGCCAAGGCTTCGGCGTCCAGACAGTCGACAATTTGGTTCTTTTTAGTAAGAAACCTGTTCCAAAGTTTTCGGGCTGACTCTCCGGGCTGTTGAGTTATATGACTCAAATCGTCCGCGTCCGGAGGTCGGACATAAGTCCCTTGAAAATTTGCCCGAAAAGCGTCTTCGAGCTCTTCCCAGCTTCCAATGGAGTTTTCGGGGAGGCTTTTAAGCTAGTGACGAGCTGGCCCTTTGAGCTTGAGGGGTAAGTACTTGATGGCGTGGAGATCATCTCCTTGAGCCATATGGATATGGAGGATATAGTCCTCAATCCAGACCCCAGGGTCTGTTGTTCCATCGTATGCCTCTATGTTTACGGGTTTAAATCCCTCTAGAAATTCATGGTCCAGCACCTCGTCGGTGAAACATAGGGGGTGTGCGACACCCTTGTATCTGGGTGTACCGCGTTGTTTGGATGTTTGTTGTGTTACATCGTATGCTGGGGCGCGCTTGCGTGGTCCATAGATGGATCTGGTTGCGCCGTCCTTTTGGTGCGAGCCCTCGCGTGGATCGCGTATTGGCTTGTGGGTGGCGTTGTTTGCCGCTCTATGTTGGCCGTGAGGTCGTCTATCCGGCTAGGTGGCTGTTTTTATTTTTGGTTGTGGGGGGGTCTGAGGCCTCCTCATCGAATTCAGGTAGCAACTTCCGCTTTGGGTAGCTCTTGGTGGGGCAATTGCCGCCGTACTTCGCTGCTGTGTTGAGTACTTTGCTCCATCTGATTTGGAGTGTGTCCTGCGCAGCCTTGAGCCTTTGCTTCTGCTTTTTCAGACTCCTCGCGGTGGCAACAAGCCTTTGACGGGCATTCTGCTGCTCCGGGTGCCTGTCCGGCGTTATGTCGTCTGGACTATTAACTTTGACAGAATTAGTTTGTTCGGTTTGATTCTCCATATTGTCGTAGTCCGGCAGTGGTTCGCCCTGCTCCAACGCTAGGTCTGTATGATCGTTATTTCTGCCGAGGCGGGATTTGGGGCGGCGCTTGCGCCGCCGCTTTGACTGCTTCTCGAGGGAACAAGCCTTCGGTGCGTCCTTCCATTCCTCCTCGTCATCTTCTTTTGGTGTGTCCACCATGTATACGTCATATGATGAGGTGGACGTCTAGTGCCCTGTGGGCGGTGGTTTTTCTTCGCCTCCCGCATCGTCGTCCATACCGTCGATGTCTTCGGAGTCGAAGTCGAGCATGTCGGTTGAGTCATCGATAGTGGCTATTAAGTGGGTGGTGGGTGGGCGTCAAATTTCTTCGTCGTCCGCGTCCCAATCCTGTTGGCCATAATCCGGCCAGGGCTCTTCTGACAAAGAGAGAGACCTTAGTTAATTCAAAATGTCGCCGAAGGGCGAGTGCTGAAAGATATCCGCGGCGGTGACTTCCATGATCGGCGCCCAATCGGATTCAATTGGCAGGGGCACGGATGGTTCGGAGTCCGGAAAAGAGTCCGGCACCTTGGAGTCACGGGCTGCGCAGAGGTTTAGGCTGGTGTTCGGCTCGATCGCCGTTGAGACTGCAGCCCCTGAGGCGGTGTCTAACCACCCGTCCTCGACTGGCGCAGTTGGCTCCGAGCTAAGGGTCGGAGCTGATGCGGGCGCAACCTCTGGGGTACTGTTCGGCGGCAGAGCTAGGTCATACCCATAGCGACAGTGCGGCGCGCCCGGCTGTGGCTCGAATCCATCAAAGATCAAGTCTCCGTGGATGTCGGCCGTGTAGTTCAAACTTCCAAATCTGACCTGATGGCCAGGGGCGTAGCTTTCAATCTGCTCCAGATGGCCAAGCAAATTAGCCTGCAGTGCATAGCCGTCGAATAGGAAGATCTGTCTGGGGGGAAAAGTCTCACCCTGGACCGCGTCGCTATCGATGATAGTAGGAGTCATCAAGCCTAACGGCGACGACACAGCAGAACTCTCAATGAAAGCACCAATGTCGGTGTCAAAACCGGCGGATCTCGGGTAGGGGGTCCCAAACTGTGCGTCTAGGCCGAATGGTAACAGGAGGCAGGGGACACGATGTTTTACCCAGGTTCGGGCCCTCTTGATGGAGGTAAAACCCTACGTCCTGCTTGATTGATATTGATGATATGGGTAGTATAAGAGTAGATCTACCACGCGATCAGAGAGGCTAAACCCTAGAAGCTAGCCTATGGTATGATTGTATGTTATGGTTGTTGTCCTACGGACTAAAACCCTTCGGTTTATATAGACACCGGAGAGGGTTAGGGTTACACAAGGTCGGATACAAAGGAGGAGATATCCATATCCGTATTTCCTAGCTTGCTTTCCACGCCAAGTAGAGTCCCATCCGGACACGAGACGAAGTCTTCAATCTTGTATCTTCATAGTCTAACAGTCCGGCCAATAGAGATAGTCCGGCTGTCCGGAGACCCCCTAATCCAGGACTCCCTCAAGGGTATTTAGGTCCTGCCTAATACTGATGATCATGTGCTGGGTTGGTTCGATGACTATCAAGATGATGATCGTATGACTTGTTATTAATAATGAGTAGAAGTTGTATGATGATGATTAGTAGGACTTGTTAGGATTAGTATTACTTCCGACAAACTCGCTACTCGCGGTCTCGAGACATGTAATGTTCTATCTTTGTTCGGTCTTTTGAATTCGGAGACTAATATGATGAATTGTATTCGGAGACTAATCTTCTATTCTATTCGATGAATCTGTTGTTGCTGTGTGGTGCTGTCTATATTCTGTCCAGTAATATATTTTGTAACCTGTGCAAATATCAGAAAAAAAATCCCTAATATTCATACTAGTGGCGCACCACCAACTAGTGCGCCATTAGTAAGCCAGAGCACACTAGTGGTGCATCATCAATTAGTGCGCCATTAGTAAGCCAGAGCACATGGGTAAATATGGCCCCTGGGAGGCATACTAATGGCGCACCGTGGGTATACTAATGGCGCACTGCGTGGTGCGCCATTAGTAAAAAATTCTAATGGCGTGATGCTAGTGGCGCACCTGTGGTGCGCCATTAGTAGGTAAAACAGGTGCGCCACTAGTAGGCCTTTTCCTAGTAGTGTACTTGACTAGCTCATTGATCAAAGATGGTTAAGTTTCCTAACCATAGACATGATTTGTTATTTGATCAATGGGATCACATCATTAGGAGAATGATGTGACTGACTTGACCCATTCCGTTAGCTTAGCACTTGATCGTTTGTTTATTGCTATTGCTTTCTTCATGACTTATACATGTTCTTATGACTATGAGATTATGCAACTCCTGAATACCGGAGGAACACTTTGTCTGCTACCAAACGTCACAACGTAACTGGGTGATTATAAAGGTTCTCTACAGGTGTCTCCGATGGTACTTGTTGAGTTGGCATAGATCAAGATTAGGATTTGTCACTCCATTTGTCAGAGAGGTATCTCTGGGCCTTCTCGGTAATACACATCACTATAAGCCTTGCAAGCATGATAACTAATGATTTAGTTACAGGGTGATGTATTACGGAACGAGTAAAGACACTTGCCGGTAACGAGATTGAACTAGGTATTGGATACCGACGATCGAATCTCGGGCAACTAACATACCGATGACAAAGAGAACAACGTATAGTGTTGTGCGGTTTGACCGATAAATATCTTCGTAGAATATGTAGGAACCAATTATGAGCATCCAGGTTCCGCTATTGGTTATTGACCGGAGACATGTCTCGGTCATCTCTACATAGTTCTCGAACCCATAGGGTCCGCACGCTTAAAGTTCGATGACGGTTATATTATGAGTTTATGTGTTTTGATGAACCGAAGGAAGTTCGGAGTCCCGAATGTGATCACAGACATGACGAGGAGTCTCGAAATGGTCGATACATAAAGATTGATATATTGGAATCCTATATTTGGATATCGGAAGTGTTGCGGGTGAAATCGGGATTTTACCGAAGTACCGGGGGTCACCGGAACCCCCCGGGGGTTTAACGGGCCAAGATGGGCCTTAGTGGAGAAGAGGAGGGGCGGCCAGGGCAGGCCGCACGGCCCCTCTCCCTCTAGTCTGAATTGGACAAGGAGGGGGGCGGCGCCCCCTTTCCTTCCTCTCTCCCTCCTCCTTCCCCTTATCCTATTCCAACTAGGAAAGGAGGGAGTCCTACTCGGAGTAGGACTCCCTCCCTGGCGCGCCTCCTCCTGGCCGGCCGCCTCTCCCCCCTTGCTCCCTTATATACGGGGGCAGGGGGCACCTCTAGACACACAAGTTGATCGTAAAGATCTCTCCCAGCCGTGTGCGGTGCCCCCCTCCACCATAATCCACCTCAGTCATACTATAGCGGTCTTTAGGCGAAGCCCTGCTGCGGTAGCTTCATCAACATCGTCACCACGCCGTCGTGCTGACAAAACTCTTCCCCGAGCTCTACTGGATCGTGAGTTCACGGAACGTCAACGAGCTGAACATGTGCTGAACACGGAGGTGCCGTACGTTCGGTACTGAGGATCGGTCGATCGTGAAGACGTACGACTACATCAACCGCGTTGTCATAACGCTTCCGCTTAATGGTCTACAAGGGTACGTGGACGACACTCTCCCCTCTCGTTGTTATGCATCACCATGATCCTGCGTGTGCGTAGGAAATTTTTTGAAATTACTACGTTCCCTAACAGTGGTATTAGAGCCTGGTTTTATGCGTAGATGTTATATGCACTAGTAGAACACAAGTGAGTTGTGGGCGATACAAGTCATACTACTTACCAGCATGTCATACTTTGGTTCGGCGATATTGTTGGATGAAGCGGCCCGGACCGACATTACGCGTATGCTTACGGGAGACTGGTTCTACGGACGTGCTTTGCACATAGGTGGCTGGCGGGTGTCAGTTTCTCCAACTTTAGTTGAACCGAGTGTGGCTACGCCCGGTCCTTGAGAAGGTTCAAACAGCACCAACTTGACGAACTATCATTGTGGTTTTGATGCATAGGTAAGAACGGTTCTTGCTCAGCCCGTAGCAGCCACGTAAAACTTGCAACAACAAAGAAGAGGACGTCTAACTTGTTTTTGCAGGGCATGTTGTGATGTGATATGGTCAAGACATGATGCTATATTTATTGTATGAGATGATCATGTTTTGTAACGAACTTATCGGCAACTGGCAGGAGCCATATGGTTGTCGCTTTATTGTATGCAATGCAATCGTCCTGTAATTGCTTTACTTTATCACTAAGCGGTAGCGATAGTCATAGAAGCAATAGTTGGCGAGACGACAACGATGCTACGATGGAGATCAAGGTGTCGTGCCGGTGACGGTGGTGATCATGACGGTGCTTTGGAGATGGAGATCACAAGCACAAGATGATGATGGCCATATCATATCACTTATATTGATTGCATGTGATGTTTATCCTTTATGCATCTTATTCTGCTTTGTTTGACGGTAGCATTATAAGATGATCTCTCACTAAATTTCAAGATAAAAGTGTTCTCCCTGAGTATGCACCATTGCCAAAGTTTGTCGTGCCGAGACACCACGTGATGATCGGGTGTGATAAGCTCTACGTCCATCTACAACGGGTGCAAGCCAGTTTTGCACACGCAGAATACTCGGGTTAAACTTGACGAGCCTAGCATATGCAGATATGGCCTCGGAACACTGAGACCGAAAGGTCGAGCATGAATCATATAGTAGATATGATCAACATAGTGATGTTCACCATTGAAAACTACTCCATTTCACGTGATGATCGGTTATGGTTTAGTTTATATGTATCACGTGATCACTTAGATGATTAGAGGGATGTTGATCTAAGTGGGAGTTCTTAAGTAATATGATTAATTGAACTTAAATTTATCATGAACTTAGTACCTGATAGTATTTTGCTTACCTATGTTGTTGTAGATAGATGGCCTGTGTTGTTGTTCCATTGAATTTTAATGCGTTCCTTGAGAAAGCAAAGTTGAAAGATGATGGTAGCAATTACACTGACTGGGTCCGTAACTTGAGGATTATCCTCATTGCTGCACAGAAGAATTACGTCCTGGAAGCACCGCTGGGTGCCAGGCCTGATGCAGATGCTGCTGACAATGTTAAGAATGTTTGGCAGAGTAAAGCTGATGACTACTCGATAGTTCAGTGTGCCATGCTTTACGGCTTAGAACCGAGACTTCAACGACGTTTTGAACGTCATGGAGCATATGAGATGTTCCAGGAGTTGAAGCTAATATTTCAAGCAAATGCCCAGATTGATAGATATGAAGTCTCCAATAAATTCTATAGCTGCAAGATGGAGGGGAATAGTTCTGTCAGTGAGCATATACTCAAAATGTCTGGGTATCATAATCACTTGACTCAACTGGAAGTTCGGAGTCCCGGATGTGATCATGGACATGACGAGGAGTCTCGAAATGGTCGAGACATAAAGATTGATATATTGGAAGCCTATATTTGGATATCGAAAGTGTTCCAGGTGAAATCGGAATTTTACCGGAGTACCGGGGGTTACCGGACCCCCCCTCCTGGGGGGGGGGGGGTTGACGGGCCAAGATGGGCCTTAGTAGAGAAGAGGAAGGGCGGCCAGGGCAGGCCGCGCGCCCCCTCTCCCTCTAGTCTGAATTGGACAAGGAGGGGGGCGGCGCCCCCCTTTCCTTCCTCTCTCCCTCCTCCTTCCCCCTTCTCCTATTCCAACTAGGAAAGGAGGGAGTCCTACTCCCTGTGGGAGTAGGACTCCTCCCTGGCGCGCCTCCTCCTGGCCGGCCGCCTCTCCCCCCTTGCTCCTTTATATACGGGGGCAGGGGGCACCTCTAGACACACAAGTTGATCGTAAAGATCTCTCCCAGCCGTGTGTGGTGCCCCCCTCCACCATAATCCACCTCAGTCATACTGTAGCGGTGTTTAGGAAAAGCCCTGCTGCGGTAGCTTCATCAACATCGTCACCACGCCTTCGTGCTGACAAAACTCTTCCCCGAGCTCTACTGGATCGTGAGTTCGCGGGACGACACCGAGCTGAACATGTGCTGAACACGGAGGTGCCGTACGTTCGGTACTGAGGATCGGTCGATCGTGAAGACGTACAACTACATCAACCATGTTGTCATAACGCTTCCGCTTAATGGTCTACGAGGGTACGTGGATGTTGGAAATATGCCCTAGAGGCAATAATAAATTGGTTATTATTATATTTCATTGTTCATGATAACCGTTTATTATCCATGCTAGAATTGTATTGATAGGAAACTCAGATACATGTGTGGATACATAGACAACACCATATCCCTACTAAGCCTCTAGTTGACTAGCTCGTTGATCAATAAGATGGTTACGGTTTCCTGACCATGGACATTGGATGTCGTTGATAACGGGATCACATCATTAGGAGAATGATGTGATGGACAAGACCCAATCCTAAGCCTAGCACAAAGATCGTGTAGTTTGTATGCTAAAGCTTTTCTAATGTCAAGTATCATTTCCTTAGACCATGAGATTGTGCAACTCCCGGATACCGTAGGAGTTCTTTGGGTGTGCCAAACGTCACAACATAACTGGGTGGCTATAAAGGTTCACTACAGGTATCTCCGAAAGTGTCTGTTTGGGTTGGCACGAATCGATACTGGGATTTTGTCACTCCGTGTAAACGGAGAGGTATCTCTGGGCCCACTCGGTAGGACATCATCATAATGTGCTCAATGTGACCAAGGAGTTGATCACGGGATGATGTGTTACGGAACGAGTAAAGAGACTTGCCGGTAACGAGATTGAACAAGGTATCGGGATACCGACGATCGAATCTCGGGCAAGTACAATACCGCTGGACAAAGGGAATTGAATACGGGATTGATTGAATCCTCGACATCGTGGTTCATCCGATGAGATCATCGTGGAACATGTGGGAGCCAACATGGGTATCCAGATCCCGTAGTTGGTTATTGGCCGGAGAGTTGTCTCGGTCATGTCTGCATGGTTCCCGAACCCGTAGGGTCTACACACTTAAGGTTTGATGACGCTAGGGTTATTAGGAAGACTTGTATGTGATTACCGAATGTTGTTCGGAGTCCCGGATGAGATCCCGGACGTCGCGAGCAGTTCCCGAATGGTCCGGAGGTAAAGATTTATATATGGAAAGTTGTTGTTCGGGTTACGGGAAAAGTTCGGTTTTTTCCGGTATTGTACCGGGAAGCTTCCGGAAGCTTCCGGAGGATTCCGGAGGGGTCCGGAGGTCCGGAAAATGTTCCACCACGTCCAATACAGCAGCATGGGCTGTAGGGGGGCGCCCTAACCTTAATGGGCCAAGGGCACCTCCCCCCCAAGGCCCATGCGCAAGGGAGAGGGGAAACCCTAAGGGGGAGGGCCTCCACTTGACTTGGGAGGCACTCCTCCCCCCTTGGCTGCCGCCCCCAACCATATATGGGATCTAAAGGGGGCCGGCCCCCTCTCTCCCCACCTATAAATAGTGGAGGGGTGGGAGGGAGACCACACCCTTGAACCTGGTGCAGCCCCTCCCCTCCAATACCTCTCCTCCTCCGCGTGAGCTTGGCGAAGCCCTGCCGGAGAACTGCCACTCCATCACCACCATGCCGTCGTGCTGCTGTTGGACTCTCTTCCTCAACCTCTCCTTCCTCCTTTCTGGATCAAGGCGTGGGAGACGTCTTCGTTCCGTATGTGTGTTGAACGCGGAGGTGCCATCCGTTCGGCGCTAGGATCATCGGTGATTTGGATCACGACGAGTACGACTCCATCAACCCCGTTCACTTGAACGCTTCCGCTTAGCGATCTACAAGGGTATGTAGATGCACTCTCCTTCCCCTCGTTGCTAGATTACTCCATAGATTGATCTTGGTGATGCGTAGAAAATTTTAAATTTCTGCTACAATCCCCAACAGTGGCATCATGAGCTAGGTCTATGCGTAGTTTCTATGCACGAGTAGAACACAAAGCAGTTGTGGGTGTCGATATTGTCAATTTACTTGCCGTTACTAGTCTTATCTTGATTCGGCGGCATCGTGGGATGAAGCGGCTCGGACCGACCTTACACGTACGCTTACGTGAGACTGGTTCCACCGACTGACATGCACTAGTTGCATAAGGTGGCTAGCGGGTGTCTGTCTCTCCCACTTTAGTCGGATCGGATTCGATGAAAAGGGTCCTTATGAAGGGTAAATAGAAATTGGCATATCACGTTGTGGTTTTGGCGTAGGTAAGAAACGTTCTTGCTAGAAACCTATAGCAGCCACGTAAAAACTTGCAACAACAATTAGAGGACGTCTAACTTGTTTTTGCAGCATATGCCTTGTGATGTGATATGGCCAAAAGGATGTGATGAATGATATATGTGATGTATGAGATTGATCATGTTCTTGTAATAGGAATCACGACTTGCATGTCGATGAGTATGACAACTGGCAGGAGCCATAGGAGCTGTCTTAATTTATTTATGACCTGCGTGTCAACATAAACATCATGTAATTACTTTACTTTATTGCTAAAGTGTTAGCCATAGTAGTAGAAGTAATAGATGACGAGACAACTTCAAGAAGACACGATGATGGAGATCATGATGATGGAGATCATGGTGTCATGCCGGTGACAACGATGATCATGGAGCCCCGAAGATGGAGATCAAAAGGAGCAAAATGATATTGTCCATATCATGTCACTATTTGATTGCATGTGATGTTTATCATGTTTTACATCTTATTTGCTTAGAACGACGGTAGCTTAAATAAGATGATCCCTCACTAAAATTTCAAGAAAAGTGTTCCCCCTAACTGTGCACCGTTGCGAAGGTTCGTTGTTTCGAAGCACCACGTGATGATCGGGTGTGATAGATTCTAATGCTCGAATACAACGGGTGTTGACGAGCCTAGCATGTACAGACATGGCCTCGGGACACATGCGAAACACTTAGGTTGACTTGACGAGCCTAGCATGTACAGACATGGCCTCGGAACACGGAAGACCGAAAGGTCGAACATGAGTCGTATAGAAGATACGATCAACATGAGATGTTCACCGTTGATGACTAGTCCGTCTCACGTGATGATCGGACACGGCCTAGTCGATTCGGATCATGTTTCACTTAGATGACTAGAGGGATGTCTATCTGAGTGGGAGTTCATTAAATTAATTTGATTAGATGAACTCAATTATCATGAACATAGTATAAATTGTCTTCGCAAATATGTTGTAGATAAATAGCTCACGTTGTAGCTCCCTATTTCAATACGTTCCTAGAGCAAGATTAAGTTGAAAGATATTGTAAGCAATGATGCGGACTAGGTCCGTAGTCCGAGGAGTGTCCTCACTGCTACACAGAAGGCTTACGTCTTTGATGCACCGCTCGATGTGCAAACCCCTACAACGTCGTATGTGGATGTTGTGAACACCTGACAAACACATCCTCATGACTACTTGATAGTTTAGTGCACCATACTTTACGGCTTAGAATCGGGATTCCAATGACATTTTGAACGCCATAGAACACATGAGATGTTCCAAGAGCTAAAATTGGGATTTTAGGCTCATGCCCGTGTTGAGAGGTGTGAGACCTCTGACATGTTCTTTTGCCAACAAGATGGAGGAGAATAGCTCAGCTAGTGAGCATGTGCTCAAAATGTTTGGGTGCTACAATCACTTAAATCAAGTGGGAGTTAAACTTCCAGATAAGATAGTGATTGATAGAGTTCTCTAGCCACTATCACTAAGCTACTAGATCTTCGTGATGAACTATGACATGCAAGGGATGGAATTGATCCCGGAGCTGTTCGGGGTGCTTAAGACCGCAAAAGGTAGAAATCAAGAAGGAGCATCAAGTGTTGATAGTTTAACAAGACCACTGGTTTCAAGAAGGGCAAGGGCTAGAAGGGAAACTTCATGGATGGCAAACCAATTGCCGCTCCAGTGAAGGAACCCAAGGTTGAACCCAAACCCGAGACTGAATGCTTCTATTGTAAGGGGAACGGTCACTGGTAGCGGAATTACCCCAAATGCATGGTAGGTAAGAAGGCTGGCAACTTCAACAAAGTATATACGTGTTATTAATGTGTACCTCACTAGTACTCCTGGTAGCACATGGGTATTGGATACCGGTTCAGTTGCTATTATTGGTGACTTGAAGCAAAAGCTACGGACTAAACGGAGACTGGCTAAGGGCGAGGTGACGATGTGTGTTGGAAGTGTTTCCAAAGTTGATGAGATCACCATCGCACACTTCATGTGCCTTCGGGATTAGTATTGAACCTAGATAAATGTTATCAGGTGTCTACGTTGAGCATGAATATGATTAGATCATGTTCATTGCAATACGGTTATTCATTTAAGTTAGGGAATAATGGTTATTCTGATTACATGAATAATACCTTTCATGGTCATGCACCCTATGTGAATGGTTCATTGAATCTCGGTCGTGGTAATACACATGTTCACGCCAAAAGATGTAGAGTTAATAATGATAGTACCACTTTCTTGTGGCACTGCCGCTTAGGTCATATTGGCGTAAGATGCATGAAGAAACTCCATGTCGATGGATGTTTGGAGTCACTTGATTTTGAATCGCTTGACACATGCGAGCCATGCCTCATGGGCAGGATGACTAAGACCCCGTTTTCAGGTACAATGAAACGGGCAAGTGACTTGTTGGAAATCATACATACCGATGCGTGTGATCCAATGAGAATTGAAGCGTGCGGTGGATATCGCTATTTTCTCATCTTCACTGACGATTTGAGTAGATATAGGTATATTTGCTTAATGAAGCACAAGTCTGAAATGTTTGAAAAGTTCAAGCGATTTCAGAGTGAAGTTAAGAACCACAATAACAAGAAGATCAAATTCCTACGATCTGATCGATGAGAATTTCTGAGTTATGAGTTTGGCAATCACTTAAGACATTGTGGAATTGTTTCACAGTTGAAGCCACCTAGAACACCACAGGCTAATGGTGTGTCCGGACGTCGTAATCGAACCTTATGAGATATGGTGCGATCTATGATGTCTCTTACCGATCTACCGTTTTCATTTTGAGGTTATGCGTTAGAGATAGCTGCATTCACTTTAGATAGGACACCATCTAAGTCCGTTGAGATGACGTCGTGTAAACAGTGGTTTGTCAAGAAACCAAAGTTTTCGTTTCTTAATGTTTGGGCTACGATGCTTAAGGCTTCAGCCGGAGGAGCTCGAACCCAAAAGCGGACAAACACATCTTCATAGAATACCCAAAGGTGATAATTGGGTATACCTTCTATCTTAGATCCGAGGGCAAATTGTTTGTCGCTAAGAACGGGGCCTTTCTCGAGAAGGAGTTTCTCTCGAAAGAATTGATTGGGAGGAAGATAGAACTTGATGGGGTTGTCGAACCTTCACTTCAACCAGAGAGTGATGCAACACAGAAGGATGTTTTCTGTGGCACCTGCGTCTGTTGAATAGGAAGTTAATGATAGTGATCATGAAGCTTTAGATCAAGTTGCTATCGAACCTCGTAGGCCGACAAGGATATGTACTACTCCTGAGTGGTACGGTAATCCTGTCTCAGATATCATGTTGTTGGACAACAATGAACCTACGAGCTATGGAGAAGCGATGGTGGGCCCATATTCCGACAAATGGTTAGAAGCCATGAAATCCGAGATAGGATCCATGTATCAGAACAAAGTATGGACTTTGGTGGACTTGCCCGATGATCGGCAAGCCATTGAGATAAATGGATCTTTAAGAAGAAGACGGACGTGGGCGGTAATGTTACCGTCTATGAAGCTCGACTTGTGGGAAAGAGTCTTTTTACAAGTTCAAGGAGTTGACTACGATGAGAATTTCTCACCCGTAGCGATGCTTAAGTCCGTCGGAATCATGTTAGCATTAGCTGTATTTTTCGATCCGACAGATGGATGTCAAAAACAAGTTTTCTTACCAGTTTTTGTAAGAAAAGTTGTATGTGATACAATAAAAGGTTTTGTCGATCCTAAGGATGCTAAAAAGTATGCTGGCTCCAGCGATCCTTCTATGGACTAGAGCAAGCATCTCGGAGTCAGAATATATGCTTTGATAGAGTGATCAAAGCTTTTAGGTTTATACAATGTTTGCTAGAAACTTGTATTTACAAGAAAGTGAGTGGGAGCACTACAACATTTCTGATAAGTATATGTGGATGACATATTGTTGATCCGAAATAATGTAGAATTTCTGGAAAGCATAAACGGTTGTTTGAAGAGTGTTTTTCAAAGGAAGACCTGGATAAAGCTGCTTACATATTGGGCATCAAGATCTATAGAGATAGATCAAAACGCCTGATGATGCTTGCAAAGAACGCACACCTTGACATGTTTTTGAAGGAGTTCAAAATAGATCAGTCAAAGAAGGGGTTCTTACCTGAGTTGTAAGGTGTGAAGTTGAGTAAGACTCAAAGCTTGACCATGGCAAAAGAAAGAAGAAGGACGAAGGTCGTCCACTATGCTCTTGTCATAGGCTCTATACGGTATGCCATGCTGAAGTACCGCACCTAATGTGTGCCTTGCCACATGTCTGGCAAGAGGGTACAAAGGTGATCTAGGACTGGATCACCAGATAGCAGTCAAAATTGTCCTTAGAGGAATAAGGAAATGTTTCTCGGTTATGGAGGTGATAAAGAGTTCGACGTAAAGAGTTACGTCGATGCAAGCTTAACACCTATCCGGATAGCTCTGAGTAGAGATACCGGATACGTATAATGGAGCAACAATTTGGAATAGCTCCAAGTGGAACATGGTAGCAGCATCTACGATATGACATAAAGTTTTGTGAAATACATAGGGATCTGAATATGGCAAGACCCGTTGACTACAACCTCTCTCACAAGCATAACATGATCAAACCCAGAACTCTTTGAGTGTTTATCACATAGTGATGTGAACTAGATCATTGAGTCTAGTAGACTCTTGGATGTTGGTCACATGGCGATGTGACCTGTGAGTGTTAATCACATGGTGATGTGAACTAGATTATTGACTCTAGTGCAAGTGGGAGACTGTTGGAAATATGCCCTAGAGGCAATAATAAATTGGTTATTATTATATTTCATTATTCATGATAACCGTTTATTATCCATGCTAGAATTGTATTGATAGGAAACTCAGATACATGTGTGGGTACATAGACAACACCATGTCCATAGTAAGCCTCTAGTTGACTAGCTCGTTGATCAATAAGATGGTTACGGCTTCCTGACTATGGACATTGGATGTCGTTGATAATGGGATCACATCATTAGGAGAATGATGTGATGGACAAGACCCAATCCTAAGCCTAGCACAAAGATCGTGTAGTTCGTATGCTAAAGCTTTTCTAATGTCAAGTATCATTTCCTTAGACCATGAGATTGTGCAACTCCCGGATACCGTAGGAGTGCTTTGGGTGTGCCAAATGTCACAACGTAACTAGGTGGCTATAAAGGTTCACTACAGGTATCTTCTAAAGTGTCTGTTTGGGTTGGCACGAATCGAGACTGGGATTTTGTCACTCCGTGTAAACAGAGAGGTATCTCTGGGCCCACTCGCTAGGACATCATCATAATGTGCACAATGTGACCAAGGAGTTGATCACGGGATGATGTGTTACGGAACGAGTAAAGAGACTTGCCGGTAATGAGATTGAACAAGGTATCGGGATACCGACGATCGAATCTCGGGCAAGTACAATACCGTTGGACAAAGGGAATTGAATACGGAATTGATTGAATCCTCGACATCGTGGTTCATCTGATGAGATCATCATGGAACATGTGGGATCCAACATGGGTATCCAGATCCCGCTGTTGGTTATTGGCCGGAGAGTTTTCTCGGTCATGTCTGCATGGTTCCCGAACCCGTAGGGTCTACACACTTAAGGTTCGATGACGTTAGGGTTATTAGGAAGACTTGTATGTGATTACCGAATGTTGTTCGGAGTCCCGGATGAGATCCCAGACATCACGAGCAGTTCCGGAAAGGTCCGGAGGTAAAGATTTATATATGGAAAGTTGTTGTTCGGGTTCCGAGAAAAGTTTGGTTTTTTCGGTATTGTACCAGGAAGCTTTCGGAAGGTTCCGGAGGATTCCGGAGGGGTCCGGAGGTCCGGAAAATGTTCCACCACGTCCAATACAGCAGCATGGGCTGTAGGGGGGCGCCCTAACCTTAATGGGCCAAGGGCACCTCCCCCCCAAGGCCCATGCGCATGGGAGAGGGGAAACCCTAAGGGGGAGGGCCTCCACTTGACTTGGGAGGCACTCTTCCCCCCCTTGGCCGCCGCCCCCAACCATAGATGGGATCTAAGGGGGGCCGGCCCCCTCTCTCCCCACCTATGAATAGTGGAGGTGTTGGAGGGCGGCCACACCCTTGAACCTGGCGCAGCCCCTCCCCTCCAATACCTCTCCTCCTTAGTGTGAGCTTGGCGAAGCCCTGCCGGAGAACTGCCACTCCATCACCACCACGCCGTTGTGCTGCTGTTGGACTCTCTTCCTCAACTTCTCCTTCCTCCTTGCTGGAACTATCATTGTGGTTTTTGATGCTTAGGTAAGAACGGTTCTTGCTCAGCCCATAGCAGCCATGTAAAACTTGCAACAACAAAGTAGAGGACGTCTAACTTGCTTTTGCAGGGGCATGTTGTGATGTCATATGGTCAAGACATGATGCTATATTTATTGTATGAGATGATCATGTTTTGTAACGGAGTTATCGGCAACTGGCAGGAGCCATATGGTTGTCGCTTTATTGTATGCAATGCAATCGTCCTGTAATTGCTTTACTTTATCACTAAGCGGTAGCGATAGTCGTAGAAGCAATAGCTGACGAGACGACACGATGCTACGATGGAGATCAAGGTGTCGCGCCGGTGACGATGGTGATCATGACGGTGCTTCGGAGATGGAGATCACAAGCACAAGATGATGATGGCCATATCATATCACTTATATTGATTGCATGTGATGTTTATCCTTTATGCATCTTATTCTGCTTTGTTTGACGGTAGCATTATAAGATGATCTCTCACTAAATTTCAAGATAAAAGTGTTCTCCCTGAGTATGCACCGTTGCCAAAGTTCGTCGTGCCGAGACACCACGTGATGATCGGGTGTGATAAGCTCTACGTCCATCTACAACGGGTGCAAGCCAGTTTTGCACACGCAGAATACTCGGGTTAAACTTGACGAGCCTAGCATATGCAGATATGGCCTCGGAACACTGAGACCGAAAGGTCGAGCGTGAATCATATAGTAGATATGATCAACATAGTGATGTTCACCATTGAAAACTACTCCATTTCACGTGATGATCGGTTATGGTTTAGTTGATTTATCACGTGATCACTTAGATGATTAGAGGGATGTCTATCTAAGTGGGAGTTCTTAAGTAATATGATTAATTGAACTTAAATTTATCATGAACTTAGTACCTGATGGTATTTTGCTTACCTATGTTGTTGTAGTAGATAGATGGCCTGTGTTGTTGTTCCATTGAATTTTAATGCGTTCCTTGAGAAAGCAAAGTTGAAAGATGATGGTAGCAATTACACGGACTGGGTCCGTAACTTGCTGATTATCCTCATTGCTGCACAGAAGAATTACGTCCTAGAAGCACCGCTGGGTGCCAGGCCTGATGCAGATGCTGCTGACAACGTTAAGAACGTTTGGCAGAGTAAAGCTGATGACTACTCGATAGTTCAGTGTGCCATGCTTTACGGCTAAGAACCGGGACTTCAACGACGTTTTGAACGTCACGGAGCATATGAGGTGTTCCAGGAGTTGAAGTTAATATTTCAAGCAAATGCCCGGATTGAGAGATATGAAGTCTCCAATAAGTTCTATAGCTGCAAGATGGAGGGGAATAGTTCTGTCAGTGAGCATATACTCAAAATGTCTGGGTATCATAATCACTTGACTCAACTGGAAGTTCGGAGTCCCGGATGTGATCACGGACATGACGAGGAGTCTCGAAATTGTCGAGACATAATGATTGATATATTGGAAGCCTATATTTGGATATCGAAATTGTTCCGGGTGAAATCGAAATTTTACCAGAGTATCGGGGGTTACCGGAACCCCCCCCCCCCCAAGGGGGGGGGAGTTAACGGGCCAAGATGGGCCTTAGTGGAGAAGAGGAGGGGAGGCCAGGGCAGGCCACGCGCCCCCTCTCCCTCTAGTCTGAATTGGACAAGGAGGGGGCGGCGCCCCCCTTTCCTTCCTCTCTCCCTCCTCCTTCCCCCTTCTCCTATTCCAACTAGGAAAGGAGGGAGTCCTACTCCCAGTGGGAGTAGGACTCCTCCCTGGCGCGCCTCCTCCTGGCCGGCCGCCTCTCCCCACTTGCTCCTTTATATATACGGGGGCAGGGGGCACCTCTAGACACACAAGTTGATCGTAAAGATCTCTTCCAGCCGTGTGCGGTGCCCCCTCCACCATAATCCACCTCGGTCATACTGTAGCGGTGTTTAAGCGAAGCCCTGCTGTGGTAGCTTCATCAACATCGTCACCACGTTGTCGTGCTGACGAAACTCTTCCCCGAGCTCTACTGGATCGTGAGTTCGCAGGACGTCATCGAGCTGAATGTGTGCTGAACGCGGAGGTGCCGTACGTTCGGTACTGAGGATCGGTCGATCGGGAAGACGTACAACTACATCAACCGCGTTGTCATAACGCTTCCGCTTAACGGTCTATGAGGGTACGTGGACGATACTCTCCCCTCTCGTTGCTATGCATCACCATGATCATGCGTGTGCGTAGGAATTTTTTTGAAATTACTACGTTCCTCAAGACTTACCTCTTAGTACAGCACTTTGTCCAATTGAATGCCCTAAAAAATACTCACTCCGATCCCAAATAAAAGGTGTGCATGTTGTTTCATCAGTATCAATACCAGTTAAACCCTCCAATCATCCTTATGTTGAGGAGAGAGAGAGAGAGAGAGAGGCGTCCGGGGAGTATGTTGTTATTTGGCCCGCAGAAGCAACCCAGTGGTACCATGTGCGGGGCGGGATACCCCTGTTTTATCGTTTCGAATTTTTTTTTCTTTTTGCTTTTTTCCTTCTGTTTTTTTTTAAATAATGTGGTTCGAAACAATTGTGCATTTTTTAACAAAAAATCAAGAAATCATAATGTATTCATGGTTTAAAAAATGTTCAAGGATTAAAAGAATGTTCATGATTTAAAACAAATGTTTGTGAAATCAGAAAATGTTCAGAATTTTGGAAAGAATGCTCACCTATGAAAAAATGTTTGTGAATTGGAGAAATGATTGCTAATTTTAAAAATATTCATGGAAATTTTATAAAATGTTCACAAATTTTTTGAAAAAATATATTCCTAAATATCACAAAAATCATCGATTCAAAAATGTTCACGAATTCAAAAAAAATCATGCATTTCAAAAAATTCATCCATTCAAAATTGTCCATGATTCGAAAAATTGATCACAAGTTTCCAAAAAAATGCAAATTAAAAAAAGTTCTCCAATTTAAAAAATGTTCATAATTTGAATAAAAATACATTAATTCGAAAAAGTGTTCATGATTTCAAAAAATCTCCATGACTTCCCAAAAAATACAAATTTTAAAGATGTATAAAAAATTAAAAATAAAGAAAAATAAAAAATAGTACCTCCGTCTCAAAATAAGTGACTCAATTTTGTACTAATTTTGTACTAATTTTAGTACAAAGTTTGTACAAAATTGAGTCACTTATTTACCCAGTTAGTATAAATTTGAGTCACTTATTGTGAGACGGAGGGAGTAGAAAGAAAAGAAAAGGCAGAAGAAAATATGATAGTGAAAAAAACACAAAAAAACCCTGTTTGGGAAGGTTCTAGAGCCCATCCCATAACCAGAAAGAATTTAGTTAGGCCGCCCCAAGTGTGTGCAGCGGTTTTATAGTGATTGATAATGCAGTCTTAACAACGCGCGCGTATTGAGTGGCTTATGCATGGTGATAAGAACACATATTTTTTCCACCTACAGGCGAGTAGACGGAGGAGGAAAAATCAAATAAAGTCACTCTTAAAAGAGGATGGGTCGGCGACAGAAAATGTTATGGAGATGGAGAACTTAACTACAGCTTTTTATCAAAACCTTTATACGTTAGAGGGAGTTCAAGACATGGCGCTGGTTTTGGACACTGCACCGACCAAAGTGACCCAAGATATGAATGATATGCTAAACGCTCCATATAGCCAGAAAGAAGTGAAGACTGCCTTGTTTCAGATGTTCCCGACAAAGGCACCTGGGCCTGACGGCTTTCCGGCTCATTTCTTTCAACACCACTGGGATACATGTGGGGAAGAAGTGTGACGCCCCCGATTCAACCGTACACAAATCATACAAGCAAATGTGTACGATCAAGATCAGGGACTCACGGGAAGATATCACAACACAACTCTACAAATAAAATAAGTCATACAAGCATCATATTACAAGCCAGGGGCCTCGAGGGCTCGAATACAAGAGCTCGATCATAGACGAGTCAGCGGAAGCAACAATATCTGAGTACAGACATAAGTTAAACAAGTTTGCCTTAAGAAGGCTAGCACAAATTGGGATACAGATCGAAAGAGGCACAGGCCTCCTGCGTGGGATCCTCCTAAACTACTCTTGGTCGTCGTCAGCGGGCCGCACGTAGTAGTAGGAACCTCCCGAGTAATAGTAGTCGTCGTCGACGGTGGCGTCTGGCTCCTGGGCTCCAACGTCTGGTCGCAGCAATCGGGTATAGAAAGGGGGAAAAGAGGGAGCAAAGCAACCGTGAGTACTCATCCAAAGTACTCGCAAGTAAGGAGCTACACTACATATGTATGCATTGGTATCAAATGAAAAAGGGGGTATCATATGTGGACTGAACTGCAGAATGCCGGAATAAGAGGGGGATAGCTAGTCCTTTCGAAGACTACGCTTCTGGTAACCTTCATCTTGCAGCAGGAGAAGAGAGTAGATGGTAAGTTCACCAAGTAACATCGTGTAGCATAAACCTATCCGGTGATCCTCCCCTCGTCGCCCTGTTAGAGAGCGATCACCGGGTTGTATCTGGCACTTGGAAGGGTGTTGTCATAAGGTCAAGGTACAACTTCGGGTCGTCCTTTTTCCGAGGGACACGGCTATTCGAATAGATCAACTTACCTGCAGGATTGCACCACATTTCCCAACACGCTCGATCCCCTTTGTCCGGACACACTTTTCTGGGTCATGCCCGGCCTCGGAAGATCAACACATCGCAGCCCTACCTAGGCACAACAGAGAGGTCAGCACACCGGTCTAAATCCTATGGCGCAGGGGTCTGGGCCCATCGCTCATTGCACACCTGCACGTTGCGAGGGCGGCCGGAAGCAGAACTAGCCCCCCTTAATACAAGAGCAGGCTTACGTTCCAATCCAGCGCGCGCCGCTCAATCGCTGACGTCACGAAGGCTCAGCTGATACCACGACGTCGAGTGCCCATAACTGTCCCCGCGTAGATGGTTAGTGCGTATAGGCCAGTAGCCAGACTCAGATCAAATACACAGATCTCGTTAAGCGTGTTATTTTGAAGTAGCCGTGAACGCCGACCAGGGCCAGTCCCACCTCTCTTCTAGGTGGTCTCAACCTGCCCTGTCGCTCCGCCTCAAAGTAACAGTCGGGGGCCGTCAGGAACTCAGGCCCATCACTACCTGGATGGAGCCACCTGCCCCTTCAGCCCCCATCTCCAAACAGTATCACCGGTAATGTAACAGTGTAAAGTATATAGTATATGCCCATGATCACCTCCCGAAGTGATCACGGCCCAGTAGTATAGCATGAAAGACGGACAAGAGTGTAGGGCCACTAATGATAAACTAGCATCCTATACTAAGAAAGGTTGGAAAAAGCGGTAGGCGTAAGCGAGGCGGTTAGCCTTCGCCTAGTGCCTAGGCGGTGCTTAAGCGCCCTAGGCGCAGCTTAGGCGGTTATATAATTTTTTACTATTATGGTGTATATGTGGTTATTATATGTTTATTTTATTAATTTAGGGCATATAAGTATCTTAACGAGCAGCTACTACGATTGGAATATGGCCCTTTTGGCATATCAGTGCAATATGGCATGATTTCTCGCTTGGGTAGACAATTTTTACTTGCTCTGCCTAGACTTCTACTTATGCCCTAGGCGAGGCGTTTGGCCATTGCCTAGCGCCTAGGCGTGCCTAAGCGCCTCCTAGGCACTGCCTTTTCCAACAGAGATACTAAGCATTTAGGATTGCATGTAAGGTATCAACAGTTGTAGCAACAATGACAGGCTATGCATCAGAATAGGATTAACGGAAAGCAGTTACATGCTACACTACTCTAATGCAAGCAGTATAGAGGAGAGTAGGCGATATCTGGTGATCAAGGGGGGGGGGCTTGCCTGGTTGCTCTGGCAAGAGAGAGGTGTCGTCAACACCGTAGTCGTACCGGCTAGCAGCGGCATCAGTCTCTGTATCTAGCAAGAGAAGAGAGAGAAGAAACAATTAATATTAAGCAAACAGATGCATAGCAACGCATGACATGACAAAGCGTGAAGCTAGGTGTGCCCTAACGCGGTATGAGGTGGTACTAGTGAAGGGGGGAAACATCCGGGAAAATATCCCCGGTGTTTCGCGTTTTCGGACAGATGAATCGGAGGGGGGAAGTTGCGTGTTCGTTATGCTAGGGATGCGTGGCGGACGAACGGGCTGCGTATCCGGATTCGTCTCCTCGTTCGGAGCAACTTTCATATATAAATTATTTTCATCCGAGATTTGGTTTATTTTATATGATTTTTTGAACTTTTAAAATAATTTCTAGAATTTATTATTTATTTTTAATTTAAAAAATCAGTAGTTAAAAACTGGGTGCACCCGGTGCAGTGCACCAGAGGTGCACCGGTGAGGCTGACCAGTGGGCCCAGTCAACTGCCAAGTGAGCAGTCAAAGTCAAAGTTGACCAGTCAACTATCAGGGAGGGGGTCCACCTGTCATTGACCAATGTGATAATAGGACTGGTTTAAACTAGTTTTTACCTTGGTGGTGGGGGCCCACTATCATACACCTATTAACTAACAGGGCTAGTTAGTAAAGGGGGGTTAGTACTAACTAAAAGGCCAGCCCCTAGTCAACGCAAGAGTCAGCAGGGGCCATCGCCAAGCCGCACGCCGGGCATGGGGCCACGACGCCCATGGCCAGCAGCAGCAGCTGGCGGCCGGCGGCAGTAGCCACTGCAGCAGCGCGGCAGGGGAGCGGGGCAGCGGTCGGCGGCAGCCACGCGCGGCGCAGGGGGCGCGGGCGGACTAGGCGACAGGCGCATCGGCAGCAACAGTACGCGGCGGCAGCGGCGGTCGAGGCTGCACGGGCGCAGGTAGGGAGCGACCACGGCAGCGCAAGCAGCAGAGGCAAGCGGGAAAGACGGCAGCGAGCGGCTGTAGGTGGGCGGCGACGCGCGAGGAAGGAGCAGCGCGGCGGGAGCACAACAGCAGGAGGCGACCGGGGGCGCGGCCACGGGCGCAAGGATTGAGCGCGGGGGAGGAGGCATGCGGGCACAGGCAGTCTCCGGCGGGTGTGGCGAGGCGCAGAGGAGGCAGCGGTGAGCCGGGCGTGGACGGAGTTGGGGTTGCTGGGCACGGCGTGGTCCGTTCAAACGGCCGTGCGATGCCTCGTCGTTGGGTGTAGGTGGCTCATCCAATGGTCGCCGGAAACGACGCCGGCGACGAGGGAAGCGGAGGCCGGAGCTTGGGTGAGCACGAAGGCGGCGCTAGGGGGCTCGACAGGATAAACTAAGGGCACAGGCGGCTCTGCCGCGAGGCCCTGAACACAACGCGGGTTTCGGTGGAGCTCATGGGCATCGGTAGAAACGACGAGAAGCTCAGCGGTGGTGATGAGGTTCGGCAACAGCGGAGGAAACAGAGCTAGGGACGCTCGTGGAAAACGGGAAGAGAGAGGGGAGACCGTGGGCACACTGTGGTCCTGTAGGTGTGCGTGAATGGGCTCGGGGAGGGCTCGACGGCGCCGGAATCGAAGACGAACGCTGGCGGTGGTCCGAGGTAAGCGGAGCTCGAACTCGACGATGTAGGGGCTCCCGACTTGAGCTCGTGGTCGAGGAGGACGTAGCGGTCGCTGGCGGAGCTTCTGGACACCTTGGCGCGGCGAGTGGAGGCCGGTGGCCGCGGGGTCGACGAAGAGCTTAGCGGTGGTGGTTCGGCCATGTATGCGGAAGCGGAAAGCGGCGCGATGGGGAGAGCGAAAGAACGCTAGGGTTCGGCCTGGGTGGTCGAGGGAGGACTTGTAGGCGACGGGGAGGAGCTGGATAGCCGGCACGTGGCCATCCATGGCCATGGACGTGTGAGGGGAAGCCACCCAGCCTCCTGTGAACAGGAGGTGGATGATGAGAGGGGGAGTTGGGCTGGTTTCAGTTAGATGGGCCAAGTTGGGTAGATTAGGTGTGTTGTTTTGTTTCTCTTTTCTTTTATTCATGCTTTATACTATTATGTTTTATTTTCTATTTATTATAGTTTTATAAAATATAAAATTAGTTCCTAAAATAGTATTACTATTTGTTCTAATGCCACAATAACTTGCTACCCAAACTAAAATAGTTTCGTAATTATTTAGTATTTAAAAGTATTTAGGCAATAGGTTTCGCTACTGTTTCATTCATCTAATAGTTTTTAAAAAAATTATGAAGGTGAGGTTTCTACACCATAATTAACTATGCATTATTTGGCTCACTCCGAACATTTTAGTTTTAATATTTGAAAACTTTTATTGTTTGCTTAATTTTGAATCTGAATTTCAAATCGGTTTCGAACTAACGCGAGATTAGGAACAGTAACCATGGTGACGTGGCATCATTAAGAGAGGTTTACTGTAGCTTAATTATCCGGGCGTCACAATTCTCCTCCACTACAAGAAATCCCGTCCCGAGATTTAGGAGCGGGAGTAAGGAGGAAATATCTGGTTACGAAATTCTATGGAATCTTCTGAGTCTTGGTTGCTTTTCTCGAAGAGGTCGATCCATTACATTGATGCCTTCATTCCTATGCATGAATGCATCATGATGAAATTGTCGTCCTGCCTTTAGGATCTTCACCGAACTTACTAAAGGATAAGAGGGGAAAAACTCTATAAGGACGGGTTCTAACCAGATTAGCATCGGGCGGATAACTCATGGGAAGAAGCATAAGTACCTCTCGAATTGAAACTTAAGAAGATATCGAGAGCAAAGTTAGAAGGTACCATGAGAAGTTCCAAATGGATAAACAATCGTTTGATGTCTGAAACAGGGTGTGAAAGGGGCTCAGAGCATTAAGAATAAGTATTGCATCTGATACCGGAACACATCACTAGGAAGGTGGCTCGTGAATTACACACGAAGCCAAGCGTGAATATTGACTTTGGGAAAGGGGTGTACAGGAGAGTCAGGTTTCGATCCTGTGGAACTGTGGGTTATGGGCCCACCATGTGGGTTAAAAATAGGAAGGGCGCTGACCTCTTGCACAGTCATGATAGCAAGGCATGTCAGAGAATACCCTGTCAGTTATGTCAGAAACAACGTCGGTATTAAGGGCGAGGGACAAAGAGAACCATTTTCCTACTCGTTGAACGAGGCGGACCAATAGGCAAGGTTCTCGTCCATCGGTGGTTACCGGAATGTCATCAACAATAGTAACAGGGTCTTACTGACAGAGTTGTACACCAAGATGTTTGCACAAGCAGGGAATTATTACTGCTTATATCATATAGATCACAAGAAACGTTAAGCCAACCAATGGAAAGGAAAAATATGATTATCATATTAAACAGAACAATGGAAAGGAAAATGTGTTTAAACACATTTTTCAAGGGTATATCCTTCCCAAGGACAAGCAGTGCATGCTATCCATGACAAGATATAATGTAGAAAACTCCTTAGGCAGGGGAGAGAAATTTCATGACATTACCCATACAGCGGTGTTTGGATAATTGAGCAGGAAACATTTAGCATTGGGCTTCAAATATTCTTGTTGAAAATTGGAGTATCATAGACATGCTTCGAGATAGCATTGACATGGTCGTCAAGCAAAGGTTACACTTCGGATACACGAAGGATCCATCAGGAACAATTGTAGAATAAGCCTTACAATTTCCTCATGGAAGAATGGATAATCTTGCTAAAAGGAAGAACTATAACAATAGGTCCTCCGGCCAGGTGTGCTAGGCATGACATCACCTTACCGGTATATAAGGACCAATGTTATAACTCTTGGAAATATGCCCCAACCATCATATCTGACCGAGATTCAGATCTGATTGGTGCCAGGATACCTCAGACTCAGGACCCTGAGATAGAAAGGTGCAACACGAATTGACGAGAAGTCGGCATAAGATTCTCGGGAAATGAACTATGGAAGTGAGTTCTGAAACAAGAGTTCATCAGTAAACCAAGGAGAGGATGAGGAGGTGGCTGATGGACTCAGCAACAAATCATCGAGATTTCCAAAGGATGGATTTCCACAATTATGTGAACAAGGAGATAACATTTGTCGGATGAAATGATATAATGATGTATGCTCGAGGAAAACATACACAATTTAACAATGATAGAAGGGTGCACCCAGAAACCTGGACTAGGTAGCACGATCAATGTTTGAATGATGATTCAATAAGCAATAGACTTAGAGTGAAACATCGACCATTAATCTTCAAAGCAATAGGGTTGCTAGAAGTGAACGGATATGGCAAGAAGTATCACCTGTATCAAGAATTCTTAAGAGGTGGTGAAATTCTCATGACATTCTTGACCTAAAAGATGGTAATACTCCAAGGTAAAGAACAAATTTTGGATAGCAAGGAGCTCCATAACATGAACAAGTTTGTGTTGGAGGGAATGCAATAATGTTGTTCATGATAACACAAATCATTGAGGGGCAAGGATGGCATTTCTCATCAAGAATTCAATTGATATACTGGAAGAGCTCAGAATGCTGATGATGATCACGACACATTTGTCGAGAGACCTCATGAAGATGTAATCGATCGGCGATGACATCAAGTTGAAGGGATGATGAAGCGAAATGTTATTGGAACCATGGGTACGACACAAACTCGAAATCAAGTTTGTTGTTCAAGGAGAAATGATATGACGAGGAAGATCGATGTAAGATTAGCTCATCGTCAAAATTTGTGCTCCGAGAAGAAGGACCAGGTAGCATAGTTAAAATCATCACGACAATATTACAGCCAAACAGGCTAGGAATGGTGTGATCGGGTACAAACTCGTACGTAAATAAGATTACTAAGAGTTGTTGAACCGTAGTCGGACTCGGTTCAGTTACTGATGTCTTTGAGTGTTTCATAACTCAGAGCCCGTGAAAATTGGAATCAGTGAGAATGTAATACTTGATGAAGAACTCATAAGAGGTTATGCAGTTCCATGATAATCTCGAGATACCAGAGGGTAATGCTCGACGATAGATCAAAGTAGAGGTTGGACTAGGTCATTTCTCTGCAGAAGACAAGTGCTTAAACTTGCACGAGAAATGGTATTTAAAGGAGAACATGGACGGAACCACGCTTGCAAAGGCCAGATCCCAGATATAAGGTGAACTTATACCCTGGGAATAATTAATTTAAGAGAAGCTTTCATGATAAGATCTACATCGTTGTAACGCCCTCGATGCGGCTATAGCTCCCACGTGTCGAGGCACGACTTAGAGACATAACCGCATTGAAAGCAATGTCGCAAGTCAGGCAATCATTACAACATCCCATGTAATATATAATGAAAGGGGGAGATACATAGTTGGCTTACACTCGCCACGTCACATCAGAGTACATAAATAACATCCATCTTACAAACACTCATGGCCCGACTACGGCGCCAAAATAGAAGAAAACCCAACCTGCGACAAGGCCCTGAATCGAACCCCAACTAGGCACCACTACTGATCATCGGGAAAGGAAACATAATAACGCTGAGAGTCCTCGTCGAACTCCCACTTGAGCTCGTAATCGTCACCTGGAGCGGAATCACCTGGACCTGCATCTGGAGTTGTAGTATCTGTGAGCCACAGGGACTCAACAATCTCGCACCCTCGCGATCAAAACTATTTAAGCTTATAGGAATGGATAAGGCAAATATATGTGAAGCTGTAGCAAGCGACTAGCACATGTGGTGGCTAACTTATATGCAAAAGAGAGCGAGAAGAGGAGGCAAAGTACGAGCGAGAATCTAGAGGAACAACCTGCGCAAGCATAACTCCAACACCGTGTCCACTTCCCGGACTCCGCCGAGAAGAGGCCATCACGGTAACACACTCGGTTGATTCATTTTAATTAATTAAGGTTTAAGTTATCTACAACCGGACATTAACAAATTCCCATCTGCCCATAACCGCGGGCATGGCTTTCGAAAGTTCAATCCCTGCAGGGGAGTCCCAACTTAGCCCATGACAAGCTCTCACGGTCAACGAAGGAATAGACCTCCTCCCAAGACGTTCCGATCAGACTCGGTATCTCGGTAACTCAAGACACTTCGACAGGTTAAAACAAGACCAGCAACACCGCCCGAATGTGCCGACAAATCCCGATAGGAGCTCCACATATCTCTTTCTCAGGGCACACTCAGATTGTCCAAACTTCCGGTAGGCCAGCCCAGAGTTGCCCCTGGTAGCCACCGGCGGCTGACGGTTTGGACCAACACTCAGAGGAGCACTGGCCCGGGGGGGTTAAAATAAGATGACCCTTGAGTCTGCAGAACCCAAGGAAAAGAAAAGGCTAGGTGAAAAATGGTAAAACCAAGGTTGGGCATTGCTGGACAAGCTTTAATCAAGGCGAAATATCAAGGGGTTCCCATTATGACCCAACCGCGTAAGGAACGCAAAATCCGGGAACATAACACCGATATGACGGAAACTAGGACGGCAAGAGTGGAACAAAACACTAGGCGAGAGGCCAAGCCTTCCACCCTTTACCAAGTATATAGATGCATTAAGATAACATAGCAATATAATGATATCCCAACAAGTAAATAAATGTCCCAACAAGGAACGGCTCCAAACTTTACCTGCAACTAGCAACGCTATAAGAGGGGCTGAGCAAAGCGGTAACATAGCCAATCAACGGTTTGCTAGGACAAGGTGGGTTAGAGGTTCAACATGGCAATTGGGAGGCTGGCAAGCAAAAGGTAGGCATCGTAGCATTGGCATAGCAAGAGCGAGCAAACTAGCATAGCAAAGATAGTAGTGATTTCGAGGGTATGATCATCTTGCATGCACAGTTGTCAGAGTTGACTGGATCCTCACAAGCAAACTCAACGGGCTCCTCGGTAGCGAACTCGTCTCCCGGCTCTACCCAACAAGACAAACAAGCAACAAGGATACAATCAACCACGTGCAAGACCAAGCAATATGATGAAATGAAGATATGCTATGCGGGATGCGATGCGGGATGCAAAATGCAAGATATGACAGGAAATGCATGAACCTGGCCTCAACTTGGAATTTTTTTTCAAGGGTGCCACTGGAAGGATGAGATGATATCTCTTGAAAATGATATAAAGATCATTGGAATCGGAGTTACGGTTTGGAAATGGCAAGCGTTTTAAGATATGACACCGGTCTGCGATTTACAGCAAGTAGGCATCTAAATGCAACGAAATGAACATGCTACAGCCACCAAACATGACAACAAAATACATGGCAGGGATGCACACAAGATGCTTAACAAAATACTAGCACTGAGCCACGGCCAATTCATCCATTATGAGGTTCAAACAAGCATGGCAAAAACGCAAATGCAAAACAGATTCCAGACTTAGTGAAATTAACACTTGTCTGAAATTTCAGATCACGAAGCCCTCTTCGGAGCAGCAAAACAACATGATACATGACCTGATTAAGACAAGTAAGAACATGGCATGGAGCTACTCAACAATCTTAACAAAAGACCCAAAGTGACCTGGGGCCAAAAGGGTTCACAAAATATATAAACGAGCACACGAACATAGCTAAAACACAATCAGTTTTCAGACTTGGTGAAAACTGAGACATGCTGAAATATAACTCACGAAGGCATGTAAACGATCTCGATGCACTCACCACGGTGCAATTCATGGAAAGGCAGGCATACATCCATTAAGAAGGCACAAAATTCTAGCTATACATGGCAAGAACAATGGCATAGCATGCACGGATCAACTACAATAATATCGGCAAAATCGCAAACGAGTTGACGATCTGCCCAGATTCACAGCGAAGCAAAAGTAGAGCTCGATTGACTCAAGCTAGGGTGCTCCATAATTACAAACAAAGACATGGATAGATAGAGCATAACATGATTAACAAAACTCCTTTACTGATCATCCTCAAAAGAGGCACGGATCACTAGGAAACAAGCTGAACATATGGCATCATGAACTAGATAATCCAGACTTAGTGAAAACAACTAAGTCTCTGAAAACAGATTTCCCGGGTGCCTCACTTTGCAAGTTTGCACAAGTCACCACACACATCCTAAAAATGCATGGGTTGCACCTCTAGAAAGAAGACAAAATGCTTAACAAAACATATGAAGGACTCACAGGCATAGCATGCACACAATAAACATGGCAAAAATGACAAAAGTCTAAGATGAACTAGCAGATCTGACAATTAACTCACGAAGCCTCCTTCTAACAGCATTTTGGGCATCAAGATGAACTCAAATGAAAATGATGCAATGTAATGAAATGATGTACTCGTCGAGACGAACATTTTTACATATTATATGCCCAAATCGGAGCTACGGATGCAAAGTTACGGGCGGTCAAAGTATGCACAAAAATTTAGGGTTAGGGACGAAAAAGTCAACCGAGATGAATTTCTCAGATCTGGATCCAGATCCGCACGCTTCCCGATGCACGCCGGAGTTACTGTAGCAGCTCGCCGGACTTGACGGGGAAGAAGGCCGGCGTGGGAGGAGGAGGAAGAGGACGGTGGGGCCCGGCCGGATCCGGCGATGGCCGGCGGCGGTGGCGAGGCCGGGCGGCGGGGCGAGGCCGCGGCGGGCGGCGGCGGCCGGCGAAGGAGCTCAGACGGGCGGCGGCGCAGTGCTCCGGAGTCGGGGAAGAAGGGAGGCGGCGGCGGCGCTCCTCTGGCCCGGGAGTGCGGCGTCGGGGGCCGGGCGCGGGCCTCCGCGGGCCGGCGGCGACGGCAGTCGGCGGCGCCACGTGGCGGGCGCGGAGTGGACGAGAGGCGGCGGCGGACGTGTCTGGCTAGGCCCCGGACATGTCCGTCGGCGCGGATCTGCATTTTTTTAACTAGGGTTTGGACGGGGAAGAAGATCCGAATTTGGAGGGGGCTATTTATAGGCATAAGTGGAGTTTGGAGAGTCCAAATGAGGTGCGGTTTTCCGCCACGCGATCGTGATCGAACGATCTAGGACATGGAGCAGAGTTTGGTGGGTTTTGGGCCAAATTTGAGGGGTGTTGGGCTGCAACACACACGAGGCCTTTTCGATCCCTCGGTTAACCGTTGGAGTATCAAACAAATTCCAAATGATACGAAACTTGACAGGCGGTCTACCGGTAGTAAACCAAGGCCGCTTGGCAAGTCTCGGACCAATCCGGAAATGTTTAATCCCCACACACAAAAGAAAGCTAGAAATGACCACCGGAGGAGAATGAAGCGCCGGAATGCAAAACGGACAACGGGGAAAATGCTCGAATGCATGAGACGAACACGTATGCAAATGAAATGCACATGATGACATGATATGAGATGCATGACAAATAAAACAACACACGGAGACAAAGACCCGAACCCGAGAAATAAATATAACTTAATGCCGGAAACGGCAAGAGTTGGAGTACAAATTGGGAAAGTTACATCCGGGGTGTTACAATCGTGTCCATGGGCATGAACACAAGGTTCAAGGTCGACTCCCACTTCTTCAATGTATAACCTTCCATTCACCTCTCGCTTTTCTAAAATGACATTAGTTGTTGAAAGTTTTACCTGGTGCAATACCAGATAAGTATGACCCGTGAAATCTTTTGGGTTCACACGGATTAGGGGAGGCGTAGGTTCAACCCATCAGGGAATCTTAGGAACATATATCACAAACTTCGGAGTAAATAATACAAGTTTGAAAGTAGAGCATAGTTCACAAAGTAGAGGATACAATTTACCAAAGGCATTATGTATCCGAAGAAAAGCTCACAATGTTTAATGAATATGAAGGACGGTGTCTAATAAAATCCAACAAAGGATTTGGTGGTCCACAAGGGATCTGAGGTGAGCATCGGTACTCAACCAGAAGAAGGAAAAAGGTAAGAAGATCAGACCATAGAAACAACTGACTAATTTAAGCTCAAATGCAACGGAATTATGATTTTCAAATCAAGGGATCAGAAGCAACACTCTGATTAGGGTTGGATAAGTTGAATAGCCTTAGGGGTAAAATTGACACTATTTGAATGGTCGAGAACCAGCTCATGTTCGGGAAGACATCCGAGCCAGAAAGATAATTTATAAGGATCAATTGATGATTGCGTGCATTCGCACACTTGCTGAATCAATATGGTCAGAATGTTCATCACAAGGATTTTAACGAATATTGCTTGACATATGGAATTAACCATTATGCAAGCAGGTAAAGAAGATCAAGAGCAATAGGCTACTGAGGATTTTGGAAGATCGAATGGCATTTCGAAGAATTTTGCGAAACACCTGAACAACTGGGGATGAACGAATCCCTGGTAAATGCAAGGAATTATTCATACATGTATTCATGAGGAATGGATAAGGCAAATATATGTGGAGCTGCAGCAAGCGACTAGCACATGTGGTGGCTAACTTATACGCAAAAGAGAGCGAGAAGAGGAGGCAAAGTACGAGCGAGAATCTAGAGGAACAACCTGCGCAAGCATAACTCCAACACCGTGTCCACTTCCCGGACTCCGCCGAGAAGAGGCCATCACGGTAACACACTCGGTTGATTCATTTTAATTAATTAAGGTTTAAGTTATCTACAACCGGACATTAACAAATTCCCATCTGCCCATAACCGCGGGCATGGCTTTTGAAAGTTCAATCCCTGCAGGGGAGTCCCAACTTAGCCCATGACAAGCTCTCACGGTCAACGAAGGAATAGACCTCCTCCCAAGATGTTCCGATCAGACTCGGTATCTCGGTAACTCAAGACACTTCGACAGGTTAAAACAAGACCAGCAACACCGCCCGAATGTGCCGACAAATCCCGATAGGAGCTCCACATATCTCTTTCTCAGGGCACACTC